>NC_079164.1:101482637-101545137 GCF_947568905.1 Ostrea edulis
GACTGGGAGACTGGGGAAATATGATCCTGTGTTGTTGTCTTCGACACAAGCCTGGCTGCGGTGTTCTGTACCTTCTGTAAGCGGTCCAAGGTGGTCTTCTTGATTCCAAATAGAAGAGAGTTCACATAATCAAATTTTCATGTAACAAATGCATTGACATGAGTCTTACATGCTTCTGTAGTTATGAAATGGCAAATTCGACCAATATTGCTAATATGAAAGAGGTATGCTTTCACAATATATGATACATAACTCTCAAAAATGAAATAGGAATCATGGTGTACACCAATATTTTTGACACATGATGCAGCAGATGTGTTGTTTTCTCCAACTTTAAGGTGGTGTAATGGAATTTTTCCTGTATTATGTTTTTAAGAGAAAATTATCAGCTCCGTTTTGTTCTGCTTCCGTTTCAACAATAGCCATCAATGAACTGATATCTGCTGTACAAGCTTCTAATCTTGAAAAGTAATTATTCCATCCTCCATTGGTTGTATTACAAGGTAGAGTTGAGGGTCGGCCGCATAGTAGTGGTACTTAATTCCATGTTGTCGACAGATGGTTCCGAGTGGTTTGGAAAACAGGCAGTAAAGTTTAGGCCTAAGAACAGACCCTTGGGTGACGCCAAAAGAAAGAACTCGCTAAGTAGATTTGACGGAGTTACTAGATACGGATTGATGTCGCTTTCCTAAGTAATCATGGATCCATTTTTAATTTTCAAGATCATTTTTCAATGTATGAAGCAATTATAATCCCAAAACATAAACAACGTTTATGTCAATAATCATGATCAATGCAAGGTGAAGATAACGAACAGTGATCAATCTCATAACTCCCATAAGCAATACAAAATAGATAGTTGGGCAAACACGGACCCCTAGACACACCAAAGGTGAGATCAGGTGCCTAGGAGGAGTAAGCATCCCCTGTTGACCGGTCACACCCGCCGTGAACCCTATATCCTGATCAGGTAAACGGAGTTATCCGCAGTCAAAATCAGTGTGCCAAGAACGGCTTAACAATCGGTATGAAACACGTCAGACAGCATTTGACCCAATGCGAGGTTGTACGGACGAAGCAGATCGTTATAACGACCATAGAATTTGCGAAATGCTGAATTCAATCAAGACTGTTGAAATCCCTGTACCATCAACTTGTTTGTCAGTAGCTTACCTCGATTTAAAAACTGACTATACCCAGAACACGCTCTTGCATATCGAATCAGGTGCGATATATAAACACCATATGCAGGTGATAATGGAATATTGCTACACAAATATGGGAAGTTGACGATGGAGAAGCTGAAATCATCCCGTTTGTCATACAGTTGAGTTGTCAGTTTGCCGTTAATGTCTACTTTCAATAAAATATCTAAGTATGAAGCAGAAGTGGACGACTCTGTGGTGTCCTTTATTTCGAGCTCACAGGGATATATCAAATCGACATATGAATGAAAGCTATCATTGTTAATAGACAAAACGTCATCGATATATCTAAAAGTCGAATTGAAGGTTACAGCGAGAGATTTTTTCTTCTCACGTAGATCTACAAATGCTACACTATCATCCTGGAAAGTTTCATATCGATCCCTTTTGTAGTTTCTGAGAACACTCCCGGACAAAAAAGTACCGGAGAAAAATAATAATAATAGTAAGAAACAGAGTAAAAACAATGTGTTCCCAAACTTTGTTTGGGGAACATAATTAAGGATCATCTACCTCATGCATAGCTCTTATCCTTGAACGAATTTGGCTCCAGTTTTCGGCACTCCAGTTTTCCTTTTAGCTCTTACAAGTTTATTGTTATTTCGAATTTTCAAAATTTCGGCTTGATCATCACTGAAGAGACATTATTTGTAGAAATGCGCATCTCTTGTATCAAAATTGGTACCGTATAGGTTTTACATTCTATATATAGGAATTTCTCTTTTAACCTATATCAAGGTATAAAAGTTCATCGTTTACAGAAGGCTTCCTGAAATAACCTTGACATCACTTATCAATTAATATGTAAAACGTATAGTAAATACATCGAAGTAAATTCACATACAAAACATATATTCTCAGTATCGTCTGATACAAATATATTTTTCAAATCAATATTATAGAAAATAAACAATTATCAATTTTAGGGATTAAGCAATAACTTCCAATTTTCCAAGTGTTTCATAATCAGTCTTCTAAATTTCTGGAATTATGTTAACTTTTGAATTCCTATCCATCCTTTCAATGTAGATTTGTCTTCAATGTTCTGCATTGTTAATGTGATCTGCATCCCATATCTGTGTTTGTACTATCTAGCACAACATATTTTCTGCCAAACAAACCTTTCACTTGAATGTGAACATGCTTTGAAGAGAAAACATCAAATAGTTTAAGTCAACTTACTAAACAAACACACGAGCAAAATGAGAACGAGTGATTTCATGTTTAACACAGTCCAGAATTTGTGCTTCCCGGTAGATCTAGGAAGAAACAAGAATTTGCGTTATCGCATATTACTGTTATGCAAACCGATTTTAAAGATAAGCTTGGCACGTCATCATGATATGACCCCAGAGGTTATCTTGTGTATGGCGTCCGAATACTGAATCATGAGAGTGTCATTTGTATTTCAAAATTTGAGAGGTAACTCTGAAGGTGAAACAAGGTCTCAAACATGCAAGTTTCTACACCGTATATATATATATATATATATATATATATATATATACAAAATCAGTGTGCTAAGAACGACCTCAGTTGGTTTGAAACATGTCAGACAGAATTTTACCCTATAACAGGTTAATTGTATTGGTGAATTATAATGATCATGAAATTTGCAACATGCTAACTTTAAACGAGACTGTTCAAACCTATGTAACATCAACTTATTGGTCAATAGGCTGCCTCAAACACAACTGTGCCAATTTTCAGTGATGCTAGAATAAAGACATACGAAACATGTGCATACATTGTTTAAGGAGAACAAAATTCACAATAATTCCGGCCAAAAAACGGGGTAGCAGCTCCAAAGACACGTACAGTACCTAAACATTAAAATTAATGGGAGCCTTAATTGGGGTTAGATTATTAGAATTCAGTAAGAAAACTTCCCAAATTTCAGAAGCAGTCTTAACGACCGACAGCCAAATTGTCTTAATGTGGATGGAAACAACAAAATCCCTGGAACTACTTATAAGGACCTCAAATCAATTTTTCTAAAAGGTCCTAAATACAGAGAACCTCGGTCTTTTAATTGGCGACAGAACTTCATCTCTATTACGAATTATATCGAAGATTATGCCAGACGATGGGCTAAATATGATAAAGAGGACCTTGATACATTGTCAGAATGGGTTAAAAGCATAAGAGGGATATTAAAATACCTATACTGGATTCCTAAACTACATAAAAACCCTTACAAACAAAGATACATTGCTGGATCCAGTAAGTGCTCTACCAAGCCCCTATCTTTGCTCCTCACGAAAATGTTAACAGCTGTGAAGGAGAAACTTCAAACTTACTGTGCGACTACATATGCCAGAAGTGGTGTTAATCAAATGTGGATTCTAAAAAATTCTAAAGAACTTTTAGTAAACTTGAAATCACGGAATTTTTCCCAAATCAATAGCATTAAAACCTAGGACTTTTCAACACTATACACGACCATTCCTCACGATGAATTAAAGACTAGACTTTTTGACATCATAGACAGTTGCTTTTGCAACAAAAACGGAATTATTCATATCTAGTGATCAGTCATTCAAAAACTTACTTTGTTAAACACCACTCTGATTCCACGCACAAGTACTCTGAAGTTGAAATAAAAAATATGCTAGAGTTCCTCATTGACAATATCTTCGTGGTCTTTGGTGATCAGGTCTTCCAACAGTCTGTTGGAATTCCCATGGGCACGAATTGTGCTCTTTTGTTAGCTGACCTGTTTTTATATTCATATGAAGCAGAATTTATTCAAAAACTTCTACGTAAGAAGAAAAAATCTCTCGCTGTGACCTTCAATTCGACTTTTAGATATATCGATGACGTTTCGTCTATTAACAATGATAGCTTTCATTCATATGTCAATTTGATATATCCCTGTGAGCTCGAAATAAAGGACACCACAGAGTCGTCCACTTCTGCTTCATACTTAGATATTTTATTGAAAGTAGACATTAACGGCAAACTGACAACTCAACTGTATGACAAACGGGATGATTTCAGCTTCTCCATCGTCAACTTCCCATATTTATGTAGCAATATTCCATTATCACCTGCATATGGTGTTTATATATCTCAACTAATTCGATATGAAAGAGCGTGTTCTGGGTATAGTCAGTTTTTAAATCGAGGTAAGCTACTGACAAACAAGTTGATGGTACAGGGATTTCAACAGTCTCGATTGAAGTCAGATTCTATGGTCGTTATAACGATCTAGTTCGTCAATACAACCTCGCCTTGGGTCAAATGCTGTCTGACGTGTTTCATACCGATTGTTAAGCCGTTCTTGGCACACTGATTTTGACTGCGGATAACTCCGTTTACCTGATCAGGATATGGGGCTCACGGCGGGTGTGACCGGTCAACAGGGGATGCTTACTCCTCCTAGGCACCTGATCCCACCTTTGGTGTGTCCAGGGGTCCGTATTTGCCCAACTATCTATTTTGTATGGCTTGTAGGAGTTATGAGATTGATCACTGTTCGTTATCTTCACTTTGTATCTTCAGAATGGGTTAAAAGCATATGAGGAATATTAAAATCCCGCATAGCCATATCAAAACAAAAGTACGTACCATCTATCCTTTTGTGTGTAGTAAACCAGAAGTGATAAAAGAATAGGTTACATGAGGAATATGTTTTGGTTCCAGCTGACAAAGCTAGTAACAACATTGTCTTTGTTTATAAGGCTCATTATTACAACTGTATTTTAAACGAACTTGACAATAATCCCACTTTTGGTGATCGTACTTATACTCCAACTGCCCTTTCAAAAGATGAAATTCTTCAAAACTGTGCTTCATTTTAAACACATTTAATATTCCAGTCAATGGGTCGAATGAATATGAGTTACCGTACCTATACTTGATTCCTAAACTACATAAAAATCCTTCCAAACAAAGATACATTTTTGGATCCAGTAAGTGCTTTACCAAGCTTTTAACTTTGCTTCTCACGAAAATATTATCAGCTGTGAAGAAGAAACTTCAAACTTACCGTGCGACTACATATGCCAGAAGGGTGTTAATCAAATGTGGATTCTTAAAAATTATAAAGAACTTTTAGTAAACTTGAAATCGCAAAACTTTTCCCAAATCAATAACATCAAAACCTATGACTTTTCAACATTTGACACAATCATTCCTCACGATAAATTAAATACTAGGCGTTTTGACATCAAAGACAGTTGCTTCCTCAACAAACATGGAAAACGGAAATATTCATATCTAGTAATCAGTCATACAAAAATTATACTTTGTTGAACACCATTCTGATTCCACGCACAAGTACTTAGAAGTCGAAATAAAAAATATCCTACTGTTCCTCATTGACAATATCTTGGTGGTTTTTGGTGATCAGGTCTTCAAACAGTCTGTTGGAATTCCCATGGGCACGAATGGTGCTCCTTTGTGAGCTGACCTGTTATTGTATTATATGAAGCAGAATTTATTAAAAAATTCTACGTGAGAAGAAAACATTTCTTGCTGTGGCCTTTAATTCGATATTTAGATATATCGACGACGTTTTGTATATCAACAATAATAATTTTCCTTTATATATCGATTCGATATATCCATGTGAGCTCGAAATAAAAGACACCATAGAGTCGTCCACTTCCGCTTCATACTTAGATATCTTATTGAAAATAGACAGTAATGGCAAACTGAAAACTCAACTTTATGACAAACAGAATGATTTCAGCTTCTCCATCGTCAACTTCCCATATTTATGTAGTAACATTACATTATCACCTGCATATGGTGTATATATCTCTCAACTGATTCGATACGCAAGAACTTGTTCTGTGTATGGTCAGTTTTTAAATCACGGTAAGCTACTGACAAACTAATGATGACACATGGTTTTCAACAGTCTCGATTTAAGTCAGCATTTCGCAAGTTCTGTGGTCGTTATAACGATCTAGTTTACCAATACAACCTATCATTTGGTCAAATGCTATGTGACGTGTTTGATACTGATTGTTAGACCGTTCTTGGCACATTGATTTTGACAGCGGATAGCTTCGTTTACCTGATTAGGATATAGGGCTCACGGCCGGTCGACAGGGGATGCTTACTCCTCCTAGGCACCTGATCCCACCTCTGGTGTGTCTAGGGGTCCGTGTTTGCCCACCTGTCTATTTTGTGTTGTGTATAGGAGTTGTGAGATTGATCGCTGTTCGTTATCTTCACCTTTCATTAAGAATATAGTACAAGGTATCAAGAAGTGAATGGGATCATACGAGAGGAGATGTTCTCCAACAGCCACAAATCCTGCGGACATTTTGACTCGTGGTACTGACTTTGACATATTTAGGAAGCTGTATCTGAGAAGAGACCCCCCTCTTCCCCCGTAAGGTTAACTGGGTATCCTATGAATTTTAGTAAGCTGACATAAACAAACAATTTAAAAGTTGGTAATTTCTATGAATTTGATTGATATTCATAAGACTAATCCATGTTACGTGTACATACCTATTGCAAATATTAAGTTTATCAAAAAAGTGTTCTTTCAATTTCTACGACATTTTGGACTATAGTTCACGTGAATTTTTGGTTTAAAACTAGGCAAAGATTAAATTGATGAAAATAGTATTCGTTCTCAAATTACCGTCAGGCATGCGTATATCTGGATAATACCCCACCCCTACATTCGAGGACACTTATTTTACTGAATCAATCAACATCCAAACTCAATTTCCGGACATGAAAGATGTACACCGATAAATGTGATTGATTGAATATTGTTTAAAGTCCCTCTCGAGAATATTTCACTCATATGGAGACATCACCATTGTCGGTGAAGGGCTGCAAAATTTAGGCTTATGCTCGGCGCTTATGGCCTTTGAGCAAGGAGGGATCTTTATTGTGGCACATCTGCTGTGACACAGGGCCTCGGATTTTGCGGTCTCATCCGAAGAACTGCCCCCATTTAGTCGCCTCTTACGACAAGTAAGAGGTACTGAGGACCTATTTTAAACCCGGATCAACACGGAGAATGATTGATTGAATATTGTTTCACGTCCCTCCCGAGAATATTTCACTCATATGGAGACGTCACCACTGCCGGTGAAGGGCTGCAAAATTTAGGCCTATGCGGTGTGCTTATAGCCATTGAACAGGGAGGGATCTTTATCGTGCAACACCTGCTGTGACACGGGACCTCGGTTTTTACGATCTCATCCGAAAGACCGCCCCATTTAGTCGCCTCTTACGACAAGCAAGGGGTACTGGGGACTTATTCTCACCCGGATCCCCACAGGATCACGGAGAATGATAAATGGAAATGAGATCTGAATGACAACGGGAATAAAAAACATGAATTCCGATTTCTTAGCATTATAAGTTAAATGATATAAAATAACATGGGGTATAATACTTTATCAACTATTCTATAACTACAGTAATCATTCACCCTACGACATATAATCTCTTTGAATGGATCGTGCATACTTCACTCTTGGGGTTCATTTCACAACAGACCTTACTTCTATGTTCAATATGTCAGTGATCATACATGTATATGTACCAGTTACGTGAAAATTTTATCAAATGAAAAGTAAAGATAACAAACAGTGATCAATCTCATAATTGAAATTTCAGCATAACGAAATGATTACATGAACCTACTGTTTTCCCTTTTTATGGACTTGCAGTTTATAATAAATTGCAGCACTTTTTAAAATATGAATTGCAGGAAAAATCAAAAGCCGTAACTTGTAGGACCTTCAGTAAAATGGGTCCCAGATTCTTATCTTTAATGGTTATATATAAATTGCACAGATAACAGAAACTGCACCATTCAGAAATTGTCACACGGCGTTACACGATGAAGGGATTGGTGATTGTTTGCATCTTCTCCATTACCGCCGGTAAGTTACAATGTCTTTGTTCAGTACATTTTATCTGTAAATTTGTATCAATCAAACAAAACTCGATTCTAAATAAATAGTATCAGCGAAAAATAGTATCACAACAAGCATTTCAATATACGTGTATACTAAGTAAAACGAAATCGCAATGATATAATTAAGGAATCGAAATATCTATATGATTGCAAAAGTCTATTCAAAACAAGAATATACTATTTCATATCATTGGAGACCAAAACATAATATATTTCCAGAATGTTAACAGTCATCTGACGCTCCCCCCCCCCCCCCCCCCCCCCCCCCCCCACATTCCCGGTGTCGACAGGCACCTGGTGTTTGGTCCCAACTTCCTGTGTCAATAGGCACTTAACCTGTCTTTCGGTGTCAACAGGAACCTAACTTTTTGTACCAACTTCCTGTGTTAGTGGACGCCAATTCTTAAGCCCATTCTTTCGGTGTCAACAGAAACTATTGTTTGGTTCCACACTTCTGGTGATCTAAACCACCTGCTCTTTCAAATTAGAATTGGGGATTATAAAATATTTACAATAGATCTAGGCTTCGTTCTTTCTAAGGGTCTGTATTTGTCATGTCCTCGATTTTGTATTCTTTATAAGGAAATAAAGTTAAGCACAGTTCTTAATGTTAACTTTATAGGTTCACATATGTACAGAAAATATTGATAATTGGTTACCAATAGTTAATTTGCATATCAAGAATCGTTGTTACATGAAATATATAATCGAAATGGTGAAATAATTGGTACAATCTTCGTATCTGTGCTTAAATGTGGATCCCTCTCCCTAAAGTGTGGATCCCCTCGATCCCCTAAATCCCTACAATTGTTTACACTCTACCCTACATCTGCAGCTTTATATATATGCTGAAATTCAATGAAATAAGATATAATTGAAACCTTACAAAACATTCTTATAAATTTACATGGATTTGTTATATTGATAGATATACAATGACATTTTATTCTGAAATTTATCAAATCTTTCAAAAGGAATAGACAGCTGGGCGTGGGTGCCCAAACGTCATCCTCAAGGTTGGACGGAAATTGAAAAGGGATTAATCTTGTTCATGACAATTACATGCATCCTAGTCTAGAAAGTATAGGCTGTATTATAGCCCTGAAACTTTTGCACGCATTTCAGAATTATCTTCGATTCAACAAACCCCGTGGGGAGCTGGGTTAGAGTAGGCCCTCAATCCCCCTTGCTTGTCGTAAGAGGTCATTGAATGAGGTGGTCCTTTAGATTAGACAACAAAAACCGAGGCCCCGTGTCACAGCAGGTGTTGCACGACAAAGGCCGTAAGTGTCGAGCATAGGCTTAAAATTGGCAGCCCTTCACCAGCAATGGTGATGTCTCTATATGAGTGAAACATTAAACAATATACAACCATCCAACCCACTCATTTAGTGCATTGTACACCCCAGAATCATTCTAAATCATATAAAATTCATCGATACAATTTTATTATTCTGTCAAAAGGGATCAACAACGATTGAAAGCAACAGTATTGTGCATACTCCTCAGTATCATTTTAAAACCTCTACTATTATCTAGCATTAGCAGTATTGGATGACTGTGTCACCGACGATGACTGCACATGTGCACAGGGATTGTTTGTCCACTGCCACCTTAACAAGTGCCGTTGTCACCATAGCACCCACGAGTGTAATCATTACTATGACTGCACGTGTGAAGCTGACCACCATGCCACATGTGACAATCATCTCTGTCATTGCCATCCAAACTCACCGTAAGATATATTTCAGGAAGAAACATCTAGGTTGTTTGCAAATGTAGTATGTCATGAATTTTCTTAGAATAAATAGTTTAGTCTTTCTAAAAGACTAAAATCACAGAGGTATAAACTTAAAATATTGCGGTTCGATACGCATGAGCATGTTATGCGTATGATATTTTTTTTTCAGGGATTATTCAACCAAAGGACTCACGGCGGTTGTGACCAATCAACAGGGGATGTTTATTCCTCCTAGACACCCAATCCACCTCTGATATGTCCATGGATCTTGATTTGCCTTATTCTTTATTTTGTATTCTTTATCGTTATCACCCCCTTATTGGTAGCTCTTTGGAACATGCAGATCTTCATTTCTATCTTGCATTCGGTTAAGGATTTTGTCATGCAATGGGATGAATATAAAAAGGAAGACATTAAAAATTTTGTCAGAATAGATAGC
This sequence comes from Ostrea edulis, assembly GCF_947568905.1. Lineage (NCBI taxonomy): Eukaryota > Metazoa > Mollusca > Bivalvia > Ostreida > Ostreidae > Ostrea > Ostrea edulis. Next base: position 101,492,924 of record NC_079164.1, read on the forward strand.
AAGCAGAGTATCAAACATCTTGTACAGGACACATTTAACGGAGTAATCCTATTGAAAACCAGAATATAAAAACGGCCTGACAGTCGGTATGAAACATGTCAAACAGCATTCGACCTAATGACAGGTTGTATTTGCAATTTAGATCATTATAATGACTATAGAATTTGCGAAATGCTACTTTTAAATGCGAGTGTTGAAACCCCTGTAACATCAACTTTTTTGTCAGAAGCTTGTCTCAATTAAAAATTGATCATTTGCAGAACATGCTATCGTATATTTCTTAAGAGACATAAACACCGTATGCAGGTGTCAATGAAACATTGCTACATATATATGGGTTTTGACGATGGAGAAGTAGAAATCATTTCATTTGTCATAAATGTGTATTGTTAGATTGATTGATTGATTGTATCTTGTTTAACGTCTCGCTCGAGAATTTATTGTTAGATATAGCATATATTATTGTCTTTAAATAATATAAAGGATATCATTTTAGTACAATATCAACACTGAGTATAATCAGCTTTGAAGATTATGAAATTCCTTCCTTTCTTCAAGAGTTTATTTAACATGTATAAAAATAATATAAACCATTTGTAATCTGGCAGCAGTATATATATATATATATATATATATATATATATATTACAGATAAAACACATGATCTTCCACAGCGATATGTTATGAGGAACATAACTTTCGTGTTCTGATATTTGTGTAGCTCTACATACGTTTAATACAATCAAATACATTGTAATCAAATTATTAAAAGTACTGATCTAAAAGTACTGATGCTAGTTAATTGTATGGATTTACTTGAAGGGCCCGTTAATTGCTAGATAACAACACTCCGCTTGAAATAGTTCTCCGTTTTGTGTAAATATTCCCGCATGACATTCGAATTGTTAGAAATCAAATAGCTAAATACAATTGATAAGAATTTTGTAGACTTGACCAGTCCTGATTAAGTGTTACTGTTGCCAAAGTAAAACAAAATAAAACTTGAAGTTTGGGGAAAAAATTATGAAAACTAATATGACAGTCAACTAACAAAGGAGCACATTTCGTGTCCGTGGGCATTCCAATAGATTGTTGGAAGACCTTATCACCCAAGACTGCGAATATATTGTCAAAGCGGAACTCCAGCGTATTTTGTCATTTCAACTTCAGAGTACGTGTGCGTGGAATCAGAGTGGTGATTCTTACGGTACATGTATCTTTGTTTCATGAATTATAGGTTTGTTGCTTAAACAAATTTTGTATAATATCAGATATATTTAACTTTTAACTAAAACCCGAGGCAGTCTCCTGCAGAATAACTCAACAGCTGAATTACGAGACAACGTAATGAGCTTTTCGTTATCAGCAGACGTCTCATTGACAAAAACTATAATTCATTGTGTAAGTGGATTGAAATGTCCCAAAGCATTAGCCAATCATATTGATGGTACAGGGATTTCAACAGTCTCGATTGAAGTCAGCATTTCGCAAATTCTATGGTCGTTATAACGATCTAGTTCGTCAATACAACCTCGCATTGGGTCGAATGCTGTCTGACGTGTTTCATACCGATTGTTAAGCCGTTCTTGGCACACTGATTTTGACTGCGGATAACTCCGTTTACCTGATCAGGATATGGGGCTCACGGCGGGTGTGACCGGTCAACAGGGGATGCTTACTCCTCCTAGGCACCTGATCCCACCTCTGGTGTGTCCAGGGGTCCGTGTTTGCCCAACTATCTATTTTGTATGGCTTGTAGGAGTTATGAGATTGATCACTGTTCGTTATCTTCACCTTGTATTACAGTCATTCTAACCAATCAGGAGTAATTGTATTAGCCAATCCACTTGGGGCAAAGGATATTAATACGACCACACTAGCTTATTATGTTACTTAAAGCCTCTGTATTGTAGCTTGAATTAGACACAGAATACACTTAAATCAAGTAATATTTTTCAAATAACGCATCGGTGCAAGAGACCAATTATCTCTTAAAGACAGTGGTGTAACGCGTCTTCCGTGGCTTTCTCATAAAGTCGTGGACGTGCGAGCCTGGTCAACTCCACATTAAGCACCCTCTGGCATAAATACATTTGCACACACAACTATCCCTCTGCTTTCGGCCAATAGATAAGTAAGTTTAGGCGACTATATAAATCATTTAGACAAATTGAAGCATAGGGCTGGTGGTTCTCTGCACTAGATCCCATAGAGGATTCCACTCCGAACCTCCTTTGCCACGTTCTCAACAGTCTTCAAAAAGACCCGTCTCCTCGATGTTTTTAGGAAGATCCGAGGGTCTATCGGCCACACAAGAATATCAAGCTTTCTTCAAGAAGCCCTTTCCCCAACTATACCAGTGGGCGATGGACTCGAGGAAGAGATGGATCCTTTCACCATCTTCTGGAGGACCCAACCATCCTCGGATCTTCAGGAAGACCCGTCCCCGTTCCCAGGGAATCAGAGAGTCGACCACTATCTTCGCCTCGCTGCAACAAACCTAGTGTAGCAGGGCCCCTACTGGACAGTCTGCACTATAAATCTTCACCATCATCATTCATTTACTCTGTTCAGAGTGAACATGTCTGTATGACTAGGCTTTACATCCAGTGTCTTGGTGACTTTTAAGTTATTCTGTTCGCTTGATTCTCTGAGAGTGAACGTAAAGCCGGGGCTCGTCTAGGGACTGTGTCGGAAAGCAACATAATTGTTCAGCTTTCCACTCAGTTCTAGAGCAAGGTTCTGTGCCTATGTGACTAGGCTTTACATCTATTGTCTTAGTGACTTAATGCAATGTCTTAATGACTTTTGCATAGGATTAGGGAATCGCGGTTGCTAGGTTTCGGTAACTGTGGGCACACGCAGAACAACAAAATTGTTAGTTACATATAACCACTCAGTCTGATTTTATCGACGTAGTAGTTTATTATCATTTACATAACTGTAATAACTTTTAAAATGATGACTTAACAACGATGCTGATTGGTTGAAAAATTCATTTGATTTCTGTGTCAAACTTTCGTTCGGAGTTCATCTGCACTAAGCACGCGGAACTACTTTTCTCTGGAATGCGTCTTCACCGTTCTAATTTTAGCGCTATTTATAGAACGGGTTTTTCCACACAAGCAATTATATACAACGAAATGCATTCGTTTGATTTTTGTTTTTCATCGCTATCAAAAATAAGCACAACAAAAGATATGAATAAAATACAAATTAATTTAAAGAAACAACATACATGGGCGATGACGTGACAGAATAGTCAACTTGATGACGTAGACCACTTACTGGTAGAAGTAGGCCTAGACAGATTACACGAGTTCCCGGTATGAATCGTCTGCTTTACGAGATCGATAACATGACGGAGCAAATGGCGACTTCTGATCTGGTAAATATTAATGAAATTGAACTGCGTTATATGGGGCTCAGTCAACGAGTGCGTTTTAGATAAAGAGGTGTTGAACTTTTTACTCGATATTGAAATGGAGCAGAGTTCCAACGACACAACCAGTGTTCAACGTCATCTCCAACACAATGCAGCATAAATCCAGTCACCACTTGTTATCTTCTTTTATATTTCATTCAGCTTTTAACCATTGCACCTTTAATTTGGCGTATACTCCATCTAAATCTACACAGTAACTGTACCTGACCTGAATGCACAGCCATGACGTTTTGTTGTTGTTTTAATTCTTACATAACCATATTCCTACTTGCCAATTAAAAAACGTTAATTCAAGCTTTTTGATGGGAGAAACTATTTGTTTTTCTATCTTAAAAACATAATCAAATGATAAGAAATAAAACTTACAATTCTTTGTTTGATGCATGTATCAAACGAAACATTGGACGGAAAACTACGCGCATTAATGAAGTTTTCCGTCCAATGTTTCGTTTGATACATGCATCAAACAAAGAATTATAAGTTTCGTTTCTTAAATAACATAGGGTCTATTTTGTATTTGTGATCTCAAAGGGGGGGGGGGGTGTTTATTAAATCATTATGCAGATAGTATAGAAGGAAACGCTATACATATATTCCAGGTCTTAGTCAGTTACCCGTTGTTGGTTTTTTTCTTCTTCATTATTTTTGTGATTATTGATTTGGTGTCGTCTGCTTAGAAAGATCGTAAGTTTTGCTGTGACTTAGATTCCACCTAACTCTGCTGGTGGACTGTTAGTCCCCGAGGGTCTCTACAGCCCAGTAGCTAAGTACTTCGTTACTAGCTTGAAAATACGGATGTATATTTAATTGCTGTTATAAAATTTAGAAATTCATTTCAAAATTTAGGATTATCTCACGCATAGCTCTTATCCTTAGACGAATTTGACTCCACTTTTTTGGCACACTGTTTTCCCCTATTATAGCTCTTAAACTTCATTGTTATTTCTGATTTCAAACATTTCTGTTGAGCATCACTGAAGAGACATTATTTGTCGAAATGCGCATCTGGTGCATCAAAATTGGTACCGTATAAGTTTTACATTCTTAGGGAGGAAACCTAAGCGGACCAAATTAGTAATTTAGATAGGTTGTGATTGTGTAGTTCGTTGCAACTGCACTAAAATGGAAATGCTGGTACTTCGAAATACTCGACAGATGACAAAACTTCTCAGAAACAAAATTTTTTCTTGGTGACGTGAATTAGTAAGGTCATCTTGTCTAGAATGATGGGTGTGTGTATGAATTTTTGGAAGAAATCAAAAGGTGTAATGCACCCGAAACAGTTGGTTTGAACACGTGGGGCAGTCTATTCGACGGCACAAGTATACTTGCTGTTCTCTGTGGGGAGGTTTACAAATTCACAGCAAACTACGTGTTCAGCTGTTGAGATACAGAAACATTTATAAAGCTAGAATTTCAAATCCATTAGATTATATTTTGAATTGAAAAAAAAATACATTCCGTTATTCTGCAATATGTCGTTTCTAATACTTGCAAACCGCTTTTCAAGTTAAGAAAAAGTCACGTGAATACAAAACATTTAGACTGAAATGTAGCAAAGTGACATATGGTGTGGTAATTTGAATGTCCTCTGAAGCGTTTAAAGACCAAAAAAAAAAAAACCGTACGGTTGCTCCACGGATCAGTGAATGTGGGTGGAGCTTATCCATGGTCAATGTTATTTACCTGGAATTTACCTGGCCAAAAGATCGGTTGTTGTGTATTTTTTTATGATATACACAGGAAATTTCTCAGGTTATTACAAATTATGTATAGGGTCTTGATTTGTGCAACAACAAAAAATTAAAATTTCTACCTACATGCATACCGCATTTCTATTTTTTTTACTTTGGTTTGTGACTGTACCTTCAGAAATTTCCATTAGAGGTTTATAATCAAGTTTTCCTCCTCTGAGACATGCAGCAGCACCAACGCAGCGTCTATTAGATTTACATGTAAGACAAACATCAGATCAGATGCGATTTTAAAGCTGTATGATCCGATGTCCATGTATTATTTTTGTACATAATTACTTTCAAAAGATTAATTAGTGTTTAAAGTTATTAACTCTACTTGCTTTAATTAAAACATTTGCATGTAAAAAAAAAACCAGTGAAAAGATTATTTAGAAAGTAAATATAGTGCGGTACGCATAAATCATCCGAAACACCTTGGATCTTTCACCGAAAACACGATGTTTTTCAGTGAAAACCCCAAGATGTTCCGGATGACGCATAGATTATACCGTGGGAGGCGTCAATGAATAGTCCCACGCGCGTCGGGGGAATCCCAAAATGGTGTATTAACTAAGACACAACTGTCTGATTTTAAGAGCGTAAAACAACGAATTACTAAGAGGTATTTGATATTCTAATTCTACTAAACTTATGGCACAGTACAGTTGTAACAAAAATACACAGCTTTACACAGATAAGATCACAGATGATCTGAAAGTCTGAACTGAACACGTGACTGTCACTTGAATGGCCGAGTAACGGTTGATAGTAAACACCGATTTGAAATCAAGTAATTGTGGTTCAAACAGGAGAAACAATGTACTGCCTCATAAATACGTACGTGCGATGAATTAACAGCGGTTTTACAAGTTGGAAATATTTTTTTCCCCGAAATTCTTATTCTAAACTGAAATCAAAGAACAAGGTACGGTTTTAGCCAAAATCTGCCCTGTCAAGAAAATTCACCAAAATACTAATCTGGTATTTGAGAATGTGTCATTTATGAATATGACCATTGTCATTCTTTATCTTCTATAGTAGCTGTAATCTATTCAACGGAATACTCTATATCCAACTGACGACGTCACCAACTTTGACGTTAATTTTGACGTAATATACGAGAGTTCTCCCCAAACGATGTTCAGAAACGTCCGTCATTGTAGGAATATAAAATTTGTATCACACATAGAAGTATTAATTTTTAATAAATGCGAAATAAACGGTTTTGTACTGATTTGAATCCATATTAATTGGAAATTAAAACCATCCCAGATGTGCCGCACAGGGGCAAAAAATGCAGTTATTCACGGAAAGCTATTCTGGTTCAGAAATAAAATGGTCCGAACACCATATTAAAGAAACTTTTATATACCGTTAACAGCGATTTCTCATTTCTGTCTCCAAATTTCTTTGATTTAGCGGAATTTAAGAAAAAAGAATGTTTATATTTGTCAGAGTCTTGCGTGTATAACAAAATAGCGACATCAAAGACGGCTGACATTATTCATTGAATTTTATACAAAGTTTGTTGTGGCCTTTAACTCCACATTTAGATATATCGACTGAGAATTTTCACTCGTATTGAGACGTCATCAGTAATAGGTGAAGTTCCACAAACTTAGTCCTTGGTACTCAGGATAATAGCAGTGAGGGTTCTATAAAGTTCCAACGCTTTTTAAGACCTCCGTTTTTAAGGTCAATTCTGTGATTCTCACTTCTAAATGTCGAGGGGGTCCGGGTTAGAATAGGTCCTCAGTACCCCTTGCCTGTCGTAAGAGACGACTAAATGGGGCGGTCGCTTGGATGAGACCGCGAAAACCTGCATGTAGGTCCCGTGTCACAGCAAGTGTGAAGAGTTATCGTTAATTGTTGAGATAGATGGTTTGATATTGAATTATCTTTCTTGGTCACGTGATTTTCTTTTGTTGTTCATGTATTGTATCTAGTTATCATCAATAGGGTTTTATTATCGCATATGTGATAAAACGAGCTTGTAATGAAGTTTTTTTGGATTTTGTGTAGGCAATAGAGAAAATGATAAATCGTAGAATAAATAAAAGGAAAATTTATTACATATAAGATAAGAAATATAAAAATGTTTGAAAAACAAAGAAATCACACTTTCACATACACACACCCATACTCTCTCACCGAGAAAGAAAATATAAATTGGTATAATAAACCTGGCAATATTGACAATCAATATAACGTATAACTGTCAAAACAATTCAATAGTCAATACAACAAATATGTCATTCCAGGCTGAAAATGTAACTGGTAATAAATGTATTACAAAAATGGTTCAAATAGTAGCAAATTCCGCTAACTACAGAAAAAGTTAAACAGTAGTAAATTACGTTTTGTAAAATACAAAATTTCTCAAATTCCTCTTTGATAAAATGTTAATTTACTGAAACTCAATATGAAAGTTTGGCTACTCAGCACAATTCAATTTAACGCCACGTCACACTTGGCACAACCAGGCCTCCATACAGCGCGAACAGCTTCTCTGCTTCCAGTCCCGGACTCACAGGTTTCTCACTGAACAACGATACTGGGTAACGCCGACTTCAAACCAATGGCAACACTATGCCCACAAAATAATTGCCGAGTCCACCACGTGGAACACCCATGTACATACAGCACTGTCTCACGTGTTCTGATTCCCACGACGAGCACCTAATGAAACGCTTAGAGAACTACCTGATATGGCCCAGATAGCTTCTTAAATCACCTCTGCACTGAAATAGCAATAACTTAACCTAAAACCTATACACAAAGTGACTTGGTTAACAACAAAATTTTAAAACACAATACACGAGAAAATTAACCCGAACACCAGTATGTTAATTACTTGCATTCCGGGTTAACATTATGTAACCGGTATGGTTCTATGTTTTGTCTCTTTTCTATTCATCTTACGTTTCCGGTTAAATAAATGTGCTGCGTTTACAACTGAGTGTTTGTTGCTGTGTTGGATATACACTAACTGGCGTGGTGGCAGCGGTCATTCATGAACCCAAGCTATTTTTTGACGTATATTCAACTCTCCTAAAAGTGGACAGTAACAGCGTGATAAAATTCACCCCGGACACACAGGTACTAACGTATTTGGCATAACATCGTAAACAACATGGCGAATAGAGCGCCAAAACAGTGGTGCTTGACGAAAGTAGAAACTGTTAACTCCTATGAAAACTGGAGACAAAATTTATTATATACTCTCTCCCTGGACCCCAATTTTTTACCATATCTAGAGGACGGTGCAAATTGGGGGAAGAAAACCCGTGCTAACCCCCATAGAAACTTCGAAGACGACGACGAGAATGTCCCCGAGGCCAATAGAAAGACCCGCGCACAGAAAGTCAGAATCCTCGAACTCATGCTCGGTCAAATCGCAAATTATACACCTATTATAGCAAGGAACACTATTGTTAACAATTCTACGACACTTAGGGACATATGGCAGATCATTCGCTTACATTATGGATTTCAGTCAACGGGTGCACATTTCCTTGACTTTGTAAACATTCGATTACAGCCTAACGAACGACCCGAGGACTTGTTTCAGCGACTAATGGCATTTACTGAAGATAACCTCCTGAAAACAGAACTGGGTATTACACACAATGGCCAAGAAATCGAAGAGGATGAGGAACTTACCCCTACAATGGAGAACTTTATCGTAATTACCTGGCTTACCCTAATCCATCCTGAGCTCCCAAGATTAGTGAAACAACGGTATGGGACCGAACTAAGATCGCGTACACTGACCACATTGAGGCCTGAAATCTCCCAAGCCCTTGATTTACTGCTGGAAGAACTACGTAACACAGAGGATGCCAGAGCTATGCGCACACAGTTTTCTTCAGTGAAAAAAAACCCATCACCACAAGTCCAGAAATCCTGTCCATTGTGTAAGGCTTCTGGGCGTCCATACAATCACTATCTTAGCAAGTGTTCGTACTTACCCCTAAGTGACAAAAGATACTTTGCAAAGACAAGGCAGATAATGGGTACAGACGGTAACCATTACAGCGATGAAGATGAGATTTCAGTCAGTCAGGATGCCTCCGTTAGCAGGGTGCAAATACGTCAATCTCCGTACATTGATGCATTTCTAACACACCATTCTGTTCGTATAATCATAGACAGTGGCGCAACTGGTAACATGATTCGATCGGACGTTGCCCACAATTTACAAGCATCTGTCACCCCTTCATCACAATATGCCCATCAGGCAGATGGATTATCACCACTCCATGTATCTGGTGAGACTAGACTAACTTTTAATCATGATGGACAAGAGTTAACATTCGAAGGGCTAGTTGTTGACAACCTGGACACTCCCATTTTGGCTGGAATTCCATTTATGGATGAAAATGACATTATAGTCAGACCCGCCCGACAAGAAATCAGAATTGGTGACAAGTGTATATTCCGGTATGGAACTAAAGCTCAGGAAGGACACCACTCCATTCGGCTCACACAAGTACTTCGAGCTCCTGTACCCCACACCACAACTCTGTGGCCAGGAGAGTACATTGAGGTCAAGCTTCCCGACGACATGACAAGTCCTGATGAGTACAACACATTTTCACTTGAACCCACAGTATGCCAAAATTCTACAACAAATTGGCCCCCTCCTTCATTTATAGACAGCGTGGCAGGAAAATACGGATTGCTAACTTGTCAAATGAACCTTGTACAATTAAACGAAACCAACACTTGTGCTTAGTGAGACCCACTTTCTCCCCTAACGTCTCTCCAGATGATGGAGACACTAGACCTATCCCGAAACCCAACACTAAATACAGTAAACAAACAACCACACACTCCGTTGCAGTCAACCTTGACCCCGACAATACTCTTTCTCCTGCGATTAAATCACAGTTCAAGAAGACTCTTGATGCATACAGTGAGGTGTTTAACCCAGATTTTAAAGGCTACAATGGTGCCAGTGGTCCACTTAAAGCTGTTGTCAATATGGGGCCAGTTAAACCTCCTCAAAGAAAGGGGCGCTTACCTCAGTACAATAAACAACTTCTTTCAACACTTCAGGACAAGTTTGATGAGTTGGAGGCATGTGGTGTTTTTACTAAACCAGAGATTGTGAAAGTCAATGTCGAGTATGTAAATCCATCATTTCTGGTCAAAAAGCCATCTGGAGGCTTTAGATTAGTTACAGCATTTGCAGATGTTGGGAGATACAGCAAGCCGCAGCCATCTCTTATGCCTGATGTAGATTCGACTCTCCGACAAATTGCTCAGTGGAGTTATATTGCCATAACAGACCTTACACAGGCATTTTACCAAATTACACTCGCAAAAGAATCCATGAAGTACTGTGGAGTGGTAACCCCCTTTCGTGGCGTCAGAGTTTATGCCCGTTCCGCGATGGGTATGCCTGGCTCGGAGACCATTTTAGAGGAGCTAACCTGTAGAGTTTTGGGTGACTTGGTTCAGGAGGGTGTAGTCGCTAAGTTAGCCAATGATTTGTACTGTGGTGGATCTACTCCTGAAGACCTCCTTAATAACTTCACAAGGACACTTCAAGCTCTACAGAGAAATGGCCTTAACTTGTCTGCATCAAAAACTATGATTGCACCAAGGGAAGCCACAATCTTGGGATGGATATGGCGTGAAGGTACCCTTCGTGCAAGCCCTCATCGCATTGCTGCACTAGCCAACTGTCAACCCCCATCTACTGTCACCGGCTTGAGGTCATTCATTGGTGCTTTCAAAGTTCTAGGACGTATCTTAAAAGGATGCTCACAGATTATATCTCCTTTAGATGCTGCCACTTCTGGCAAAGACTCCAAAGACAAAATTCAATGGACTGACGACCTCCATAGCCATTTTAAAAAAGCCCAGAAAAGTCTCTCATCCAATCAGACTATTACTCTCCCACAAGCTACGGACCAGTTGTGTATAGTTACTGATGGTGCTCTTCGAAGTGGAGGACTTGGGGCTACACTTTACATAAACCGCAACGACAAACTTTGCCTCTCTGGATTTTTCAGTGCTAAACTTCGTGCTAATCAACTTACATGGCTGCCCTGTGAAGTGGAAGCACTCTCAATTTCAGCAGCTGTAAAACATTTCAGCCCATACATCGTGCAGTCTTCCTTAAATGCATGTGTTCTCACTGACAGCAAACCATGTGTGCAGGCCTTCGAGAAAATGTACCGTGGTGAATTTTCCGCTAGCCCACGTGTGTCAACATTCCTGTCAACGGTGAGCAGGTTTCAAGTATCTTTGCGCCATGTATCAGGTGCAGCTATATTACCTACATATTTCAGTAGTCGAAATGTTCCTGCATGTGATAATCCCTCTTGCCAAATCTGCTCCTTTGTCAACACTATTGCCCAGTCTGTTGTTCAACGAATAACTACTGAGGACATAGCAGAGGGGAGAGCCAAAATGCCATTTGCTACCAGAACTTCATGGCTTGCCATCCAACAGGACTGTCCAGATCTCAGACGTACACATGCCCATCTCCTGCAAGGCACAAGACCGTCAAAAAAGCTCACAAATGTTCGGGATGTCAAGCGTTATTTACAGCATGCAGTCATTGCCAAGGATGGGTTATTGATGGTGAAACGTAATGTCCCATTCCACCCATCACAGGAATGTATTATCGTTCCTCGTAGTGTCCTGGAGGGACTCCTTACTTCTCTACACATTTCATTGGACCATCCATCTTCCAATCAACTAAAAAAGGTGGTAAATCGTTTCTTCTTTGCACTTGACATGGACAAAGCTATTAACAACACCACAGACAAGTGTCATCAGTGTACTGCATTGAAGAGTACATCTAAATTTCAACCAGAACACACTTCAAGCCAACCACCTGACAGAGTCGGCTATCTGTTTGCAGTTGATGTCCTTAAACGTGAACGCCAACTTATACTGGTCCTGCGTGAGTACATAACTTCCTATACACGGACATTACTCATTGAAAATGAGCGTCATGAAACACTTCGAGAAGGACTACTTATCTTGTGTTCAGAGCTACTACCATTAGATGGCCCATTCGCTGTAATCCGGACAGACCCTGCTCCTGGATTTACCGCATTAATCAACGATAAACTCCTAGCCAAGTATCGCATATCCATTGAAGTGGGACGCGTAAAAAATATCAATAAAAACCCGGTAGCAGAAAGAGCAATACAGGAACTAGAAGCAGAAATCTTGCGCCATGATCCACTATGTCGCACAGTTACTCCATTATCTTTGTGTCTGATTACCTCTCGACTGAATACACGTATAAGAAGTAGAGGAATCTCGGCCAAAGAGATGTGGACCCATCGTGACCAGTTCTCACATGAACAGATTCCCGTTGATGATTATGAGCTTATTTCGCAACAACATGACATTAAGCTTGATAATCACCCACACAGTCAGGCCTCTAAACAACCTGGAAAGAGCAGTGCCCCTGGATGTCACAGCAAAGTTGGTGACTTGGTATACTTATATTGTGACCGTAATAAATCAAGAACCAGAGACAGATATATTGTGGTATCATGTGATGGCGAATGGCGACACATTAGCAAGTTCAGTGGCTCCCAGCTTCGACGAACAGCTTATCGTGTTAAAGACAGTGATTGCTACTTTGTACCAGCAGAGGAAGTCAGTCAAGACCACATTCCCAACAAACTACCCTCTGATGATGAGTGTGATGAACCGCCTCATGAATTAATGAACTTGGAAAACAAATTAACCAATCCTACATACCCGTCCCCACCACCAATACCTACTATTCTCTCAGATCCACCATTTCCATTGTGTGATCTATATCGTGTGCTTGATGGAACTCCTTTTTGCATTTTGTTTATGTATTCTCTCTAGATATTGCATTTTTCTAGATTTTGCATGTGTATTCAATAGTAATTTTTTAAGAGAAAAAGGAAAAAATGGTGACACCAGTATGTTAATTACTTGCATTCCGGGTTAGCATTATGTAACCGGTATGGTTCTATGTTTTGTCTCTTTTCTATTCATCTTACGTTTCCGGTTAAATAAATGTGCTGCGTTTACAACTGAGTGTTTGTTGCTGTGTTGGATATACACTAACTGGCGGAAACCTCGCAAATATTTCACACAAAAATAGCTTACCGGCTGGAGAAAACCTATGACCACACAGTAAAATGTTTGTCTCTCTGGCTACCCATTACCCAGACTAACTTCTGGAATTCGCCAAGAAAAGACCCCTCCTGGACAGCATGAAAACGTGGCCGCACGCTTGACAAACAGCCGCTACTCTGACTGACCAAACCGGTATGCTAAAAATAGCCTTAGCGACCAACACTCACACTACGGAAACACCTTACAAGCATAAACAACTATTTATAGACAATACCACAAAAAGTAACTAAAATGAAAATTAACTTCATCACAGAGCTCCTCCCACCTTGTTATCGCATGGGCGGTACTAACATCAGAATTACACAATAGAAACAAGACAGGGATAATTCAGTTTTCGTGAAGTTACTTTTGCTGTTTCACGGGCGAAGCGTGCGCCGATCGATGTCTGGGGCGTTGAAACAGAGGAGAAGTGTTATGTAACAAATACATGTATACACATACCTGTGACAGTAATGTTAAATAGTTATCTCTCTCTCTCATTTTATAAAGAGTTTGCTAATGCAAGTTTTTAATCCTTTTCCCACTTTACTATTTGTGTTATACAGCCACCAACATGTGATAGATACTGCCAGGGATAATCAGTTTTCGTTAAGTTAGTTTTGCTATTTTACGGGTAAAGCGTGCGCCGATTGATGATAGGCGTTGAAGCAGACAGGAATTGTTATGTAACACATATACACATACCTGTGACCGTGTTTTTTTCCCAGTCAGTAATGTTAAATAGTTCTCTCTCTCTCTCTCTCTCTCTCTCTCTCTCTCTCTCTCTCTCTCTCTCTCTCATTTTATAAAGAGTTTGCTAATGCAAGTATTTAATCCTTTTCCTACTTTAATATTTGTGTTATACATGTTTTCTTAAAACATTTGTACAAATACATGTATAGAATTAAATTCGGAAAAATTATTTATGAAGCCACCAACATGTTCTTGATACTGACAGGGATAATCAATTTTCGTTAAGTTAGTTTTGCTGTTTTAAGGGTAAAGCCTAATATTAAATTTTATATACACATGCATCTATGGCAATCTACCATTGTATTGAATGTATGGTTCAATAAATGTAAAATGGGAAGCACTCGTGACAGAAGACCGCCCATCTATTTGATAATGTGAATATTACTCGGATGCTAAAAGATAACCATTACTTATAATCTTGTCTTACATGTATCTACAAACCATTTAGAGTTACCCTTCTTTATTTGAACACGTTTTTCCTGTTCACCTGTGAGTGTGTTTCACGAAATGCATTGTCGATTGTTCCAATCATTTTTTTTGTCTACTTCGACATAGCACTCAGTGAAAGTAGTATTTTGCAATTCAATATACTGATTCTGCTAGTATTTTGAATACATATTTAGTCTATTTTGGTGTGGTATTTTTGTATATTATCTATAGAATTATCCTATTTCGGAATAGTTTCTATGGAATGCCGTTGGTGTCATATCTTTAATTTACAATATGTTCCCACTTAACAATTTTTTCTATGGAATAAAGTTTGTGATAAATCAAATCCAAATTCTAACTATTTCATTATGTAACATTTAAGTTTTTCCATAAAATTTATCCATGTACTTGTAATTTGGTGGTGCCAAAATAACTATGCTTATTACTTAATAGATCTAATCACGTAATACCTTTAATCGTTATGTGCATCGACTATTTGTAATTAGCAGTTTATTCATTACTTCTCTCGTTTGTTTCAGTCTTTACCTCATTAAATGCATAATGAAGACAACGCATCGTATTTTTGTGACTTGGGTTATACTATTTGCAAAAGTACTGGCAGAATAGCAGGTGTGGCACAATAAGGATGCCTCCCAGCTCAATGACCATAAGCGCCGAGCATAGGCCTATATTTTGCAGCCCTTTACCGGCAATTTTGACATCTCCATAAGAGTGAAAGATTCTGTAGAGGGACGTTAAACAATATATAATCACTTCTGCTTCGTACTTAGATATATTATCGAACGGCACACAAACAAAAACTTGACAAGATAGCTTCAGCTTTTCCATCGTCAACTTCCAATAGTTATGTAGCAACAGTCCATAATCACCTGCATATTGTGTATGTCTCTCATATGATTCGATACGCAAAACTTTGTTCTGCGCATAATCAGTTTTTAAATGGAGGCAGGCTACTGACAAACAAGTTGAACTTACATATAGGTTTCAGCAGTCTCGTTAAAGTCATCATTTCGCAAATTCTACGGCCGTATAACAATTTAGTTTGCCAATACAATCTATCATTGGGTCAAATGCTGTCTGACGTGTTTCATACGAATGATTACACACCAACTTTGACTACGGATGACTCCGTTTATCCTATTAAGATACGGGGCTCATGTCGGGTGTGATCGGTCAACGGGGCATGCCTACTCCTCTTAAGAGCTTGATGCCACCTCTGGTAGGTCCAGGGGTCGTGTTTTCTAAACTCTTAATTTTGCATTACTTATACGCGTTCTGTTTGTTATATTCGCCTTTTCATATATGAAGTGCATGGACTCTGTTTGAAATGCTATATATGCTATATGCACTAATTCTGTTTGAAATGGTTGAAATATTGCGGGTAATGTTGAAGTTTCCCATCCAATTTTTATTGATATCGCGATCATCTTTTAAAAAAATATAATTGACAGGTTCCCACGTCGAGGGTGGAAAATGATAACAAGAAAGTTGATGTTACACGGAATTAAAGTTTTAATACGGATTGCTCCTAATACCCAATCATGAAACAGTGCTCACGGCGGGTGTGACCGGTGAACAGTGAACCTGGGCTTGTTACGGTACGTTTGGTCGCCTTGACACATTCGGTCGCCCGACGACGATACGTGCGGCACGTTTGGTCGCCGAAGACTATTCTTGTTTCACGTATCGTCGCCCGCCGACCGAATGTGCCGTGAGGGTGGAAACTGTTATGGCACGTTTGGTCGCCTTGGCACGTTCGACCAAACGTGCCGTAACATGGGCTCCCGAATCCACCTCAGTTTGTTCAGGGGGTCAGTGTTTGTTCTCTTAATCTATTTAGTTTTCTTTGTAATGAGATTGACTGCTGCTCGTTATCTTTACCTTTTCGTCTGCTTGGGGTTCCTAACGGTAGACGATGTATATTGCAAAGAACAAAGATATGTTTGTAGTCATAGAATATAGCATTTTTTTCCTTCACTGAACGGTAAATATGTGCTTTGAGGGAACCGTACATCGTGTCAAGTCACATAGACCAAAACATCAGGACAAGAATAATCATAACATTGCATAATGATCCCCTATACATATATTGATTTCTGGTGTGCAACCCGATTTTCAAGAAATCTAAACATGTCACAATTTGCCCCCAAGGAGTTCTTCTGCATGGCGTCCATGTATTGGATCATGGAAGTGTCTTTCTATTAAAAAATTCCAGATGTTACTCTGCATGTCAAGCAACAGAGTCTCATGCATGAAAGGTGAAGATAACGAACAGTGATCAATTTCACAAATTTCATTAGCAATACAAAATAGATAGTTGGACAAACACGGACCCCTGGGCACGCCAAAGGTATGATCAGGTGCCTAGGAGGAGTAAGCATCCCCTGTCGACCGGTCACACCCGCCGTGAACCCTATACCCTCATCAGGTAAACGGAGTTATCCGTAGTCAAAATCAGTGTGCCACAAACGGTCTAACAATCGGTATGAAACATGCCGGACAGCATTTTTACCTAATGATAGGTTGTATTAGCAAACTAGATCGTTTTATCGACCATAGAATTTGCGAAATGCTGAATTTAAACGAGACTGTTGAAACCCCTGCACCATCAACTTCTTTGTCAGTAGCTTGCATCGATTTAAAAACTGACCATACGTAGAACAAGCTCTTGCGTATCGAATCATTTGAGAGATATAAAGACCATTTGCAGATGATAATGGAATATTGCTACATCAATTTGGGAAGTTGACGATGGAGAAACTAAAATAATCGTGTTTGTCATAAAGTTGAATTGTTAGTTTGCCGTTAATGTTTACTTTCAGTATGAAGCAGAGGTGGACGACTCTGTGGTGTCTTCTATTTCGAGTTCGCAGGGATATATCGAATCGACATTTGAATGAATGTAATTAATGTTTATAGATAAAACGTCATCGATATATCGAAATGTCGAATTGAAGACCACAGCAAGAGATGTTTTCTTCTCGAGTACAAGTTTTTGAATAAATTCTGCTTCATATGAATATAAAACAGGTCAGCTAACAAAGGAACATAATTCGTACCGATGGGAATTCCAACAGACTGTTCAAAGACCTGATCACCAAAGACCATATTGTCAATGAGGAACTGTAGCATATTTTTTTTTTATTTCTACTTCAGAATACTTGTGCATGGAATCAGAGTGGTGTTAGAACAAAGTAATTTTTTGGATGATTGATCACTAGATATGAATATTTCCTTTTCAAAATTGAGATAGGAATCGAAGAGCATACCACGATTTTTGACACATGATGCAGCAGATGTGTTGTTTAACTTTAAGGTGATGTAATGGAATTTTTGCTGTATTATATTTTTAAGAGAAAATCATCAGCTCCGTTTTGTTCTGCTTCCGTTTCAACAATATTGCAGCGATCCATGAACTAATATCTGCTATAAAAGCTTATAATTTTGAAAACTAATTATTCCATCCTTCCATTGGTCGTATTACAAGGTAAATTTGAGGGTCGTCCGCAAAATAGTGGTACTTAATTCCATGTTGTCGACAAATGGTTCCGATTGGTTTGGAAAACAGACAGTAAAGTTTAGGCCTAAGAACAGACCCTTGGGTGACGCCAAAAGAAATAACTCGCTCAGTAGATTTGACAGAGTTAATAGACACGGATTGATGTAGTTTTTCTAAGTAAGAATGGATCCATTTTTAATTTTCAAGATCAATTTTCAATGTATGAAACAATTAGAATCCGAAAATATAAACAACGTTTGTGTCAATAATCATTATCACATGTGTTTATGGTCTCTTTTAGGTAGTTCTTATCTGTATGTAAATTAACTGAGATATTTTCATGTTTTATGATATATGTTCTCGGTATGTATATGCTAAAGACAGGACCACAATATAAACTAGTTTGTGTAATTAATTGTACAATCCTGTATAGATAAGGATATTATTATTATGTCTAATGTATTCCCAGTGAGTGAAATTCAGTCTCATTAGGTGGGTTTCATTCTGCAATATTCCTTAGTGTAAGGAACAATGACCTGAAAAACATTTCATCAGGTAAACCTTAATCAGAAATGATACTTTGAAAACAAACTTTATATTCTGATGGTTTTGAATGAAAAGTGAAAATAACGAACAGTGATCAATCTCATAACTTCTATAAGCAATGCAAAATAGAGAGTTGGGCAAACACGGACCCCTGGACACACCAGAGGTGGGATCAGGTGCCTAGGAGGAGTAAGCAATATATAATTCCAGAGACCCGTTATATCTAATCTTATAGACCAAAGCATCAGGACAATATTGATCATAATATTGCATGAGGAACAGTTTTATATATTAATACTGGTGAGGAATCCCATTTTTAAGATAACCTAGGCATGTCATCATTGTTTTCTCAAAGCCTTATCTTCTGTTTGGATCATGATAGTGTCTTTGTATTTCAACTCTGCAGGTCAAGCCACAAAGTCTCATGCATGCTAGTTTCATTACTGTAGAATATACTCTTTAACATATAATCCCGCAGTAATGATCTTGCAGGTTTCTTTCCGGAGTTTCATTTCACAATAGCCCTTACCATTAAATTTCAGAATTTAGTAATCAGACATGTACAGAACATTGACCGTTATCTCCAAATTAACAACTTAACTTTATGGCTTTCCTGACTGATTTGACACATGAGAGCATGCTCTGCATGTGATCAATTTTTAAACTGAAGCAGGTTACCGACAAATAGATTGATGCTACAGGTGTTTCAATAGTCTCGTTTCAAATCGCCATTATGCAAATTCTATGGTCGTTTTAATGTTTTGTTTTGCAAATGTATCATTCATTAGGTTGAATGCTGTCTGACGTCTTTCATACCAATTATTGGGCCGTTTTTACACACTGATTCTCCGTTAATCTGATCATAACATATCAGTTTTAAATCAAGCCAGGCTAGTGACAGCCACGTTGATGTTACAGGGGTTTCAGCAGTCTTGTTTAAAATCAGCATTTCGCAAATGCTATATGGTCGTTATAATGATATATTTTGCCAATATAACCTATCATTGGGTCATATGCTACCTGGCGTGTTTCATACCGAAGTCATTCTTGGCACAGTGATTTTGACTACAGATTACTCTGTTTACTCCACGGTGGTTTGACGAATCGACAGGGGATTTTTACTCCTTCTAGACACCTGATCCCACCTCTGGTATATCAAGGTGAGTCCGTGTTTGTCCAACTCTCTATTTTATATTCCTTATAGGAGTTATGAGATTGATCACTGTTCGTTATCTTCACATTTCATGGGGCTCACGGTGGGTGAGACGGGTCACAGGGGATGATCACACCTGCATGCATTCATTTATACATTTACATGTATGGACACTTTGATTACTTTTTTATCGTTTTCCTTTCTTTAGAATGATATGAATTAAAACCGCAACTTTTTTTTATAAGTTATACGTTGTAAGGTATTCAGTAAAAAGGGGCCCCAAAATTTCTTATCTTTCATGATTATATATAAATAACACAGACATTGGGAACTCTACTAAGCGTCCAGAACTTGTCATACAACGTTATACAATGAAGGGATTGGTGATTGTCTCTATTCTATTCATTGCCACAGGTAAGTTACAGACTCTTTGTTGTCTACACTTAATCAGTAAATTCTTATCTATCAAACAAAGTCCCATTCTGAGTGATCACTATGGACGAAAACCTTTCAATATATACTTGTTGAAATTAAATGTTGTGACTTGAAAGTAGTAGCATCTAACGATTATATAAACTTACTCCCGCTGTCAATACGCCCCTGATGTTTGTTCCCACACCCTCGGTGTCAGTAGACTCCAGATGTTGAGATCCACACCCTCGGTGTCAGTAGACTCCAGATGTTGAGATCCACACCCTCGGTGTCAGTAGACTCCAGATGTTGAGATCCACACCCTCGGTGTCAGTAAACTCCAGATGTTGAGATCCACACCCTCAGTGTCAGTAGATTCCAGATGTTGAGATCCACACCCTCGGTGTCAGTAAACTCCAGATGTTGGGATCCACACCCTCGGTGTCAGTAGACTCCAGATGTTGAGATCCACACCCTCGGTGTCAGTAGACTCGTGATGTTGAGATCCACACCCTCGGTGTCAACAGTCCCCAACATTTGGTTTCGCATAACACTCCTGGTGATCCAAACAACCTGCCCTTTTAAAAGTTTGATTAAATTAATAAAATATATGAAATAATTGAGAAATCGTATCACTCTTTCGATGGTGAACTCACGCTTCATACGAGGTGCTTAAACAAGCCATTAAATGACATGTTAATGTAATGAGCCACCTTGAGAACGTAAAACATTTAAGGTAGTACTCGACATCGTCATAATGGCTGACTTCCTTTAAAAACATGGATAAAAAAATCGATATCCGCAATATTTGACTTTTCCTTTTCCATTTAAATACCTTGCCGAGTAGCTCAGTATGTTAGAATACCGACTGCTGACATGTAGGTCGCAGGTTCGAGTCCAGCAGGGGTTTTAATTTTTTTCAGATTACCTTCCACTAAAACTATTTTTTGACTAATAAAGTAAGTTTGAAATTTTTCAACTTTAAAATATTGTTGTACATATCCTCCACTTTTCATCTACGTCAAATTTCTCTGGTGTAGCATACATCCTTAATAATAACTGTTTGAAAAATGCAAAAGCAGATTAATGACAGCAAGGTATATTAAATTATTTTCTTTTTGGTATAAAAATTGAGAAAACGAAATCAGGAATTACGATCAAAGACACAACGTTAAATCTTGAATCACAATAAATGTCAACTTTGCTACTTCATATCACAAAAATATACGTGATACATAGATATAATTACTCTACATAGAAAGTGCAAACCCTATAGGGCATTCGGGCATAAAGTTACCAACTTCTGTAAATGGGCCAAATTTGACCTTTAGTGTATCTTCTCCTTTCTTTATCATTGGTTATTATTATCTTTACTTTGCATATTTAGGACGATAGGTGCAAAACAATATACAAAGGAAATTGTGAAATGATTTATACCAGCTTTATATTTGCTAAATTGACACTGAGTTCCTCTTTCCATTACCTATATTCTGCTTCACGGCTGGATCTTTATATTTATGTTTTTATTCTTGCATTCTGACCCACAACTGGAGGTTCATATATATGTTTAAAACTAATTTTCACATGAATTTCCTGCGGAAATTTTAATGTGAAATCATCATATAATGCTTTTCACCTGACATTCATTTGAATATTCTAACTGCGCGCTGAAAAAAAGAAACTAATTAATTTAGGGGAACAGTCAGATAAAGACCAATGATAAAAGAGGAATAACTCTTGTGACGAACATGTATCTTAATTAGTTCAGGAAAGCTTACAATTCATTTTATTCAACTTTTAACTTTTCTTAGTGAGTGGTCCATCCTAGAATATTTTTATCTGCAAAAATATATCAATTGTCAAAACGTAATTAATAATCATTGAATGCAATATTACTGTACTGTATATAGGGTACACATAGCATCAATTAAACACCTCTATTATTTTCTAGCAATGGCAGTAAAGGATACCTGTTTCAGCGACGCTGACTGCACGTGTGCAGGTGACTTGATTTCCCACTGTCACCTTGGAAGGTGTCATTGTCACCATAACATCCACGAGTGTGATCATTCCCATGACTGCAAGTGTGAAGCTGACCACCATGCCACGTGTGATAATCATCTCTGTCATTGCCATCCAAACTCACCGTAAGTAATATATCAAGAAGAAATGGAGTGTGAAAAGACAATTGGGCAATTTTTATGATCGGAAAATCAGATTATGCAGAAATTATCCCCAATCCTTAAAAGGTACATGGACACGATTTCAGCTGAAATTTTATTTTTTGATTTTTAATGTTTACAATGCTTAATTAAAGTAATGCAAGGTGAAGATAACGAACAGTGATCAATCTCATAACTCCTACAAGCAATACAAAATAGATAGTTGGGCAAACACGGACCCCTGGACACACCAGAGGTGGGATCAGGTGCCTAGGAGGAGTAAGCATCCCCTGTTGACCGGTCACACCCGCCGTGAGTCCCATATCCTGATCAGGTAAACGGAGTTATCCGCAGTCAAAATCAGTGTGCCAAGAACGGCTTAACAATCGGTATGAAACACGTCAGACAGCATTTGACCCAATGCGAGGTTGTATTGACGAACTAGATCGTTACAACGACCATAGAATTTGCGAAATACTAATGGTCAGCAAAAATTTGAATGTCATTAGTCAAAGTACATAGGAGATACAGAGGTCACAAGTCCTTGTTATGTAAACAAGGTTCGTGTCATACTTTTGTTTACATAGGTTGAATAAACTAGTAAAAGTTTCGTTTAAAGCAGAATTTCAATTTATAAGTGAATGCTTAACACAATTTAATATTTTCTAGTGCTTGGCGTATCTTATTTTGTTTTAAACACGCTATTTTATATTAAACATGCAGTCTGATGTTTACATAACAAAGAATTGCGAGTGTTGTATCTCAAATGTAACTCAACAACTGATATTCAAATTTTGGTGGACCATTAGAAATACTTTAGTTAAGCATTGTAAACAATAAAAAATGGAAAACATAAAAAGTTTCAAAAATTCAGCTCAATCGTGTCCAATTGTGTTTAATTCTTTTATATTCCAATTTCCTAGATATTGTTTCTTGATAAGTATCATTATTCTTTTAAGTTAGCAGAAAAATTAAAATGATATACCAACTAATTGTTTTTCCATTCTCATCAAAATGTTTATTGAATAAATATACCGGATCCGCCTTCATTAACAGTAAACTCGAATTCAAATTCTATACGAACCTAACAGATTTGTTTATCTCTATTTAATGATATTAAAATATGATTTTCAACATTCGGACATCTTCACTACATGAACAAGTAATCCTGTTATAGATAAGGATATCGCTTTGATCTACAGCAAAGTGTTCATACACACTGTAGGCACTCTATATCTCTACTCATCCAGATCCACATCAGACAGGAATCCACACCAAGGGGCAACAAGTTTCAATCTTTGGAAAAGTGGAATTTACTCAACTTCATTTAATTGGATGTGCTTTAGTACTTCGTTTCACACTGTTGAACTTTTCACTCAAAAACACTTGTTTGGAATTTTTACAAAAATTGAACGTGGTGATTCATCTAAATGTTTACATGACAAAATTCTTTGGAACTCTTACGTCATTATTCGATCACCGTTAGAGCCTAATCGAAATTCCAAAATATATCTAATCATGAATGATGTGCAGAAAACAACATGATATTTCTACCATTTACACATCTTCGCAAGCCAAGTGTTTTGGTCCGATGTTTTGGATGAGTTCGGAGGACATGTTCAATGCCTACAAACCATACTGTATACATTCTCTAGTGGTGAAACGGTTCCAGAAGCTGTAGAGAACCTTTACTTTCCGAAGCACCGTTCAACTTTAATTTTTCTGAGCAGCTTCAATCCTAGTAATAAAACTGAGATCAAGTCAAGCAAAATAGCCTAGCTTTGTAGTACCAGGACGCAAATTAATGTCTTGATAATAGCATCGGGCCCGTTGGGTTATTTTTAAACTTTACTGTACCACGTGGTTACGTGATTTGGTCTGAGTCGTGTTGTATTGCAACATCTAGACAGAGGAATGTTATTTCTAATTTCTATACCTACCTGTAAAATAGTGCACATTTCAGTTGACGTACCGTTGTAATTCTGTCTGTAATTACAACAATGACATATAGCACACCACATCCTAGCTATAAAGCATACTCGCACAATGTGACATAGCACGCCACAACCTAGCTATAAAGGATATCCTCACAATGTGACATAGTACATCACATCCTAGCTATAAAGCATACCCGCACAATGTGACATAGTACATCACATCCTAGCTGTAGAGCATGCCTGCACAATATGGCATAGTACACCACAACCTATCTATAAAGCATATCCTCACAATGTCACATAGAACATCACATCCTAGCTATAAAGCATACCCGCACAATGTGACATAGCACACCACATCAAAGCTTTAAAGCATGCCCGCAAAATGTGACATAGCACACCACATCCTAACTATAAAGCATGCCCGCACTATATATATATATATATATATATATATATATATATATATATATATACACTAGAATGTCTTTTAAATTTTTGTCTCTTTTAAAGGCCACTATGGGCATATCTCTAAAAACGTTTTTGAGGCGGTCAGAATTTTCAAGAATTTTTGTATGGCTTTTTAAAATCTTATGAATATTGGGAAGCCCTTTAGAATAGTCTACCACAAAGGGAACACGGCTACCCTGCTTCATCTTTTTTCTGTAGTTAAAGAGATTTGATCAGTCGAGTTTATGTAGATTCTTAAGTTCTTTTTCTACATCATTATCTAAATAACCGCGTTTTCTTAAATTTTTCTTTATTTCCCTTCGTTGGATTTGATATTTTTCTTCTGTGGAACAAATTCTACGCGCACGGAGTCCAAGTCCTAAGGGAATAGATCTTTTGTAGATTCGGGGTGGCTAGAGGTTTTATTAAGGTACATATGTTTATCGGTGGGTTTGCAGTACAAGTCAGTATAAAGGATTCCATCTGTTATTTAGATTGTTACATCAAGGAAATCAATTTTGGTGTTTGATAGACTAAGTCAAGATGAATGTTTGGATGTACATGTATTTCATTTGCGGTTTTACGGAATTGTTCAAGTTCTTCTGTACCCGTCCAGATGCCAAAAACATCATCAATATAACGTACATAAAATAGTTGTTTTGATTTTTCGAAAAGAATTTGTTCCCATTTCCCCCATGTAAACACAAGCGTAGTTTCGCCCAAGTTCTAATCCAATCGCGGTCCCTTCAGTCTGCATGTAGTGTTTGTTACTGAAACTAAAATCATTATAATCAAGAACAGCATCCAACATTTTTAATATATAATTTCCATATCTACCTCTTTTTCATGACGCTCTTGTAATGCTATTTTAATGATATCGCGAGCTTCTTTCTCAGGTATACTGGGATAAAGTGTTTTTACGTCCATACAAAATAAAATAGAGGAATCTGGTAATGCCTTACGCTTGAAAGTTTTTTCGAAAAACTTGTAGTATCTTGGACATAACTACCAATATAGATAGATAGATAAATTATAGAGAGAGAGAGAGTGTGTGTGTGTTTGCCATTCACAATTCAGAATTTTCCCTTGGGGACCCGGGTTGCACCCTTTGCTTGTCGTAAGAGCCGACTAAATATGACGGCCGTTCGGGTGAGACCGCAAAAACCGAGTCCCCGTTTCACAGCAGAGATCTTGAGTTAAACGATATGCAATCAATCAACCATTTCAGTATTTATGTCCTGATTATGTATTTAATATTTTTACTTTCAGATGAGGTGTATGATCTTCTGCAGGAACATCTCGATTGCAGTACCAGTTGTTTGTCAAATATATTGATAATGTGTGAAGCTACATATCTTTAATATAGACTGAATAAAATTATATTCTAATCAAAATACTCAAATTAACGTAAGTCTAGTTCTTCGTTTTTTCTTCTCGTGCAATATTTTCTTTGGATGAGAAACGTAACCTCATTTTTCTGGTTTTCTTGGGGTTTTTTTTCTCTTCTGAAATTTTAATCATGTGTAGCAGGTTTAGCGTTCGTTTATTCTGCACTTCGTGTTGTGTTTGTTTTATTTTATAACTTCGAAAAGACCCAACTCCACTATGATTCGAAACTTGAAAATAAACTCAATAGAAATGAAAATAAGATTATCAAGACTTTACGAATTTATTTCCAGTGGAGTTTTATGAAGAGGCTTACTTTTAAAGTCGACGACTGACTTTTACAATTTCAAAGGACCAACTCCAAATATGAAAAAAAGTCTTATCCGAAGGACTGCCCCACTTAGTCGCCTCTTACGACACGCAAAGGGGTACTGAGGACCTATTCTAACCCGGATCCCCACGGGGTACGGCATTTACGACAAGCACATGTCAAATCTTTATTTCGATAATATAGAATATATACTAGTATACATGTACTAAGGAGTAATCGATTTTCGTTGGAGTGAATTTTCATGTTTGGAGCGATTTAAATTTGTGTTTGTAGATCTGCTTCTTTAAGTCAAGCTTTTCAAGACATTCACGTGTAATTCAATCGTGGAGTGTCATGAATTCGTGGAAAAAAGGGGAAGCACTTAATCAAGGAAAATTGAGTAACTACAAACACAGTTGGTTCTACAGTTTATATTGATATACCTATTTATACAATTTTCACATAGAGTTTTAACACGAAAGAGAGGGGAACAAGGACGTAGTGTTGTTTTTAAAATTATGGGAGAGGTGGGCTGTGACAAAAATATATCTCGACAAGCCTACGCCCAAACTGTTGGGTCTAGTATAGAGCTTATATGTCTTACGGTGTAGGACATTCAGTAAAACGAGCCCTAAATTTCTTATCTTTCATGATTATATATAAATGACACAGACATTGGGAACTCTACTAAGCGTCCAGAACTTGTCATACAACGTTATGCAATGAAGGGATTGGTGATTGTCTCTATTCTATTCATTGCCACAGGTAAGTTACAGACTCTTTGTTGTCTACACTTAATCAGTAAATTCTTATCTATCAAACAAAGTCCCATTCTGAGTGATCACTATGGACGAAAACTTTTCAATGCTTACACGTTGACATTATATAATGTTAAACCTTGAAATAGTACCATTTAACGATTGTATGAACTTACTCAATACGCACCTGATGTTTGGCCCTACACTTTAAGTGTCAACGGTCCCTGACATTTGGTTCCACATAACACTTTTTGGTGATCCAAACCACCTGCCTTTTTCAAAGTTTGATAAAACTGAGAAATGATATTGGAGATGAAAAACTACACATACAATCCATGTATTTACGGACATTTGCTTATCCCTGCTTATTGATTATAAATAATCATTAAATTTAATTTGCATATTAAGGATAATTTATAATATGCAAAAGAAATTGTGAAATAAATTATACAGGCTTTATTTTTGCTAAAATGCATACCGACATTGAGTTTCGTGCATTTATTCTGGCATTCAGACCCAGAACTAGATGTTTTGTTTTTGTTGAAATTCGATTAGATATGAAATATTGAAATCCCTGAAAACATTTTTATAGAATTCCCTGGAAAATATATTGATTGAGTTGACAGCGAGGAAAAAAGAACAAGATAACGATAAGTGATCAATCTCATAAATCCTATGGGTAGTGTAAAATTATACCATAAAGAATATAAAATTGGAAGCAAGACAAATACTGTCCCTGTGCACACCAGAGGTGTAACCAGGAGGAGTTAATTCCCCTGTTCACTGATCATACACGACGTGAGTCCACTATCGTGATACGGCAAATTAAGTCAATAGGGATGATTGATTGATTGTATCTTGCTTAACGTCTCGCTCGAGAATTTTTCACTCATATGGAGACGTCACTAAGACCGGTGAAGAGCTTCAAATTTAGGCCTATGCTCGGCGCTTATGGCCATTGAGCAGCGAGTGTTCTTTAGCGTGCCACACCTACTGTGACACGAGTCATCCGTTTTTAAGGTCATCTCCGAAGACCCGTGACATTCACACCTGATGCTGAGCGTTTGGCGATGGAACTGTCACTACCCGTTTTAATGACTTAGGTTTGTCTCGACCGAGATTCGAACCTCGACTTTCCGCATGTGGGGCAAACGCTCTAACCTTTCGGCCACCGCGGCGGTCAACATGAAATACTTCAGACAGCATTCGACGTAATGACAGATTGTATTTGCAATTTAGATCATTTTAATGATCATAGAATTTGCAAAATACTTACTAGAAACGATACTGTTGACACTCCTGTAAAATCATCCTTTATTGTATGTAGCCTGTCTAGGTTTAGAAATTGATGATACACAGATCATGCTCCTGTCGACACATTGGAGACACACACCGCATACAAGTGATAGTGGAATAATATTACATAAATATATGAAGTGCATGGTGAAGCTGAAGTCATCCCGTTTGTCATAAAATTGAGTTGTTAGTGTGTCGTTAAGATTTGTTTTCAATAAAATATACAAATATGAAGCAGATATGGAAGACTGTGTGGTGTATTTTATTCTGAGTTTACTGAGATCCAGAAATGATTATAGAAAAATCTACACAAGTAGTAGCATAACAAAAATATCACAAAGCAATTAAGTATGCTTGACTGATATATATATAAAATCGAAATATGAATGAAAATGAGCATTGTTAGTACATAAAACAACGTTGATATATCAAAATGTCGAGGTAAAAGTCAAACCATGATAACTTTTTCTTCTTATGTAGGAACTTTAGCTTACATGAATACCAATACAGATCAGTTAATAAAGGAGCATAATTTGTGCGCATGAACAATTCCAACAGACTGTTGGAAGACTTGATCACCAAAGACTATATATATGTAGACATTGTCAGTGAAGAACTCCAGCATTATTTTGACATCAACTTAATTTAGAGAAGTGTTGAACAAAGTACTGATTTGATTGACTGATCACAAGATATTGATATTTCCGTGTTCTATCTATTGAAGAAACCGCTATCTATTCTGAGGAATGGCCCTGTAAAGTATTTTGTTTTGATGCTGTTGATTTGGGAAAAGTGTTCAAAGAATGTTTTCTTAGAATCCGCAATTAATTTACATTACTTCTCATATCATCTCTTGTGATAATACGCTTAAAGTTTCACCTTCACAACAAATTTTGTGAGGAGCAAAGGTAAGGCCGTAGTTTTTGTGAGAGGCAAAGGTAAGGCCGTAGTTTTTGTGAGAAGCAAAGGTAAAGCCGTAGTTTTTGTGAGAAGCAAAGGTAAGGCCGTAGTTTTTGTGAGAAGCAAAGGTAAGGCCGTAGTTTTTGGTTATTCGTTTGTTCTACGTCCCTTCGAGGATTTTCACTCACACTGAAACGTCATACACTATAGGTGAAGTATCACAAATTCAAACATGTGACCCGTGGGGATCCGGGTTAGAATAGGTCCTCAGTACCCCTTGCTTGTCGTAAGAGGCCACTAAATGGGGCGGTCCTTCGGATGAGACCGCCAAAACCGAGGCCCCACGTCACAGCAAGTATGCCACGATAAACATCCCTCCCTGCTCAAAGGCCGCAAGCGCCGAACATAGCCCAAAATTTGGCAGCACTTCACCAACAATGATGACGTCTCCATATCAGTGAAAAATTCTCGAGAGAGAGAGAGAGTTAAACAATATAAAATCAATCAAACCTGTGATAAGAGCTCAAGGTCGTAGATCAGTGAGGGTTTTTTGACGTGCCTGCGCCTGTCACGACACGGGACCTCCGTGTTTAAGGTCAAATCCGAAAGATCCGTTATTTGTATTTCCAAATGCCGAGCGTCCGGAGAAGGAGCAGTCGCTAAATATGTTTACGTCTTATGTTTTAATCGGCCATGGAACGAGCGGGGATCAATTTCACGACCTCCCAAATACAAAACAAACGCTGTACCAATGTTCTATCGCGACAGTTGGCAAAGCTTTAGTACAGCATTTATTGGATCGAGCAATGTATCTCTCTTTGTGTGGGTTTTTGTGAAGAATGGATACGATACCTCATATCTATTCGTTGCTGTATCGTCCGATGCTGTAGAAATGTTTCTCTTTGTGTGGGTGGGTGGGGGGTAGGACTTCGGAGTTCGAACTTCAGGTGTCTATAAAGTTTGTGCAAAACATGTACACTGAACGTCAAAGAAAACTGTCTGAACTCAATTTTGGGAAAAGGCAGAAACGGACCAAGGGTAAAAGAGGAATAACTCTTGGGACGAACGATTACATGTATCTTAGTTCAGGAAGGCTTTCACGCATTTCCAAGATTTATCTCATCCAACATTTAACGCTTTTTAGAGAATGGTCCGTCCTAGAATATTTCTAAAATCTTCAAATAAGTATCAATATGTCAAAAAGTGATTTTAAAATAATCATCAAATACACTGGTTCTATATTGTATATAGGGTACGTATTGCATTAATTAAAAACCTCGATTATTTTCTAGCAATGGCAGTAAAGGATACATGTGTCTCCGACGCTGACTGCACATGCGCTGATGACTTGATTTCCCACTGTCACCTTGGAAAGTGTCATTGTCACCATAGCACCCACGAGTGCCATCATCCCCATGACTGCAAGTGTGAAGCTGACCACCATGCCACGTGTGACAATCATCTCTGCCATTGTCATCCAAACTCACCGTAAGATATATTTCAAGAAGAAATGGAGTGTGAAAAGACAATTCGGCAATTTGTATAATAGGAAAATCAAATTATGCAGAAATAATCCCAAATGTTTTTATTGTTTTATATCCCAAATTTCCTCAATATTTGGTCCCGTTATTCAAAGAGTATATTTACATTTTACACTGGTTTTAATCACAGGTGCTTGGGTTCAGGACCCCCCCCCCCCTCCGAATAAGCTACATGAGTTGATTTAATTAATTTTTTTGTTGAGAATATTTCTAATACATGTCAACAACGTCGTGCATACCCCTAAAGTCCAAAATAATTCAAAATAAACCCTTTTAGAAAAATATCCTCACTGGTTATTAGTTCTGTTATAATAACCAGTGAGGGTATTTTTCTAAAAGGGCTTAGTTTGAATTATTTTGGACTTTAGGGGTATGCACGACGTTGTTGACATGTATTAGAAATATTTTCAACAACAAAAATAATTAAATCAACTCATGTAGCTTATTTGGAGGGGGGGGTGTCCTGAACCCAAGCACCTGTCCTCTGTTTCGCACTTTTGAACTCTTCAGTCCAAAAACTCGTTTCGAGTTAAAGATTAAACGTAGTCACTCATCCATGATGTTTACATGATAAAATTCTTAGGAACTCTTACGTCATTATACGCATGTGGAATAATTCCCTTGCATAAAGTTTTATTTTATATAGAGGCAGCAAACGGTTCGAATGTCTTGATAACCTTACCAGGGTCGTTTTGGTTATTTTTAAACTTTAGTGTACCACGTGTTTACGTTATTAGGTTTGCGTAGTATTTTATTGCAGTATATAGACAGTGGAAAGTTATTTGTAATTTTATATAAATAGAAGAGTGCACAAATCAATTGATATACTGGTGTAATTCTGTTTCAATACTTAAAATAGAATAATGACATATACATGTAGCACACCACAACCTTGGTATAGAACATACACGCACAAAATGTTACATTTATGATTTTTTTTTCTTTTTCTTTCAATGAAGTGCATTTATATGAAACCTAAGCAATATGGAATACGTAGCATCGACTTTAAACATAGTGCACATCATTTCATGTTTTTCTGGTTTTCCATTCCCTTACATATGAAAGGTGAAGATAACGAACAGTGATCAATCTCATAACTCCTGTGAGCAATACAACATACACGGACCCCTGGACACACCAGAGGTGGGGTCAGGTGCCTAGGAGGAGTAAGCATCCCCTGTCGACCGGTCACACCCGCCGTGAGCCCCACATCCCGAGTTTTTTGTCTTTTCAGTGTTTCGTTCTAATTATAGATTTGATATACATGTATTTATTTACAGATGAGGGGCATGATCTTCTACAATGAAACGTCGATGCTGTACCTGTTTAATAATTGTGGAACAGTAAATCTTTAATGTAGACCTGATAAAAATAAAAATTATATTTTACTTCAAATATTAAAAGTACAGATACTAGTAAATGGTGTTAATCTACTTCAGGGGTCGATAAACTGCTGCATAACAATAGCCCGGAAGGAGTGTAGTTCTCGACGTCATGTCAACTAAAACAGTTCTATGGTTCTAACATTATATCTCCCTGGTTAACTAAAACGCAGTAACTTCACAATGGTTCTCTTCTACAATTGGTATATGACGTGCAATATTTTCATTAAGTAGAGTTCTAATGTAATCATTTCGAATTCAAATGTCCTAATCAATTTTCAGTTTTTCAATAAAACACATTTGGGCTGTCCTACTTGACATTTGATCAAGATCAATTTTCGAAGTATGAAATAATTATAATCCAAAAATGTAAACAAGGTTTGTGTTATTCCATGTGAGTGAAATTCAGTCTTGTTAGGCGGGTTGCATTCTGAAATATTTGTTGGTGTAAGAAACAATATCCTGAAATTCAGCTAATCAGGAAATTTTAAAACAGAAATGGTAATTTGAAAACAAAGCTTACATTCTGATGGTCTTTAAATATCATAGGTATGTGTTAAATGTAAAGGTCATTAGAATGGCATAGAAATAAAAATATTGTAGCCAAACTAATTACGACTGCAAAGTTTTATTAAGAGACATTACAGATGATTACAGAGTATTGTTCGGACAACATGTGCCCCATTTCTAGATGTTTTGTCAAAAACTGCAAAACCTGTGATATTTTTATAATAACGAATAGTGATCAGTCTCATAAATCCCATAAAGAATAAAAGAATTAAGAGTTGAACAAACACGGAAGTCATTTTTTAGTATTTTCACTGGACCAAAACTTAGGAAATTTTGAACTGTAAATCTTTTAACGTTATTTACGCAATTCAGTAGAACATGTGTGGTCTGATTTACATTCGGAATACTAAGGGGTCACTAAAGAAAAGATAATTCGGTGTTAGATTCAAATTGATAATGGGTTTCAAATTAATGGTGGAAGTAATCAATTAGTCTATAAACATTTCAATTCCAAGGATATTTCTATCTTGTCCATGAGAGTCAGAATTCTAGGGTAAAAATGTCTTGATACTAACAGTCCAACAAATAAAAACCCTTTTCGTAAACGAGAAGATTACTAGATCAAGACGCTAGGCACTGTTTTTCATATGATGCCACGAAAATATAGAAAAATTGAGAGAACTTGTAAGTCCACGTAGAAGTAATATAGATATGTTACACTTTTTCCCAAAATAAATTTCAAACTTTCAATAACGCTTGTGTTATCTGCTATCTGATCGTTAATCTTCACTGTATTTCCTTAACGGGGACCATGTTTGCATTGTGCTTAAATTGCGAAATCAACTCGCATAACTGTGCTCCACAAGAAAGTAAGATAATAAACCTAGTAACTATATCTATGTCGTAAGTCTAGTTCTCCGCTCGTCGTTCTCGTGCAATCTTATCTGTAGAAAGTCAACTCCTGTAAGTAATACAAAATTAAGAGTTGGACGAACATGGACCCCTTGATATACCAGAGGTGGAATCAGGTGCCCTAGGAGGAGTAAAGATCTCCTGTTAACCGATCGGTCACACTCGCCGAGGGCCTATATCTTGATCATGTAAACGGAGCATGCCGCAAAAAACAAAATGTTGTCTGTGAAAAGTATTACTTTGCACACTTATTTATTGTATAACTAAATAAACCTTTTTGTATCTCCAGTCATCACTCCCTCACATCATATCTATGGAAGGATGTAGTAATGCGCCGGTTTTTTTTATTTTGTTTGTTCTTTCATTCGAATCTTTACCTACATGTCTAAAAACATTGTCTTTATACTTCAAAATTTTAGATTTAGTTCTATAGGCCAAGCAAGAATGTGTCACCCATGCAAGATTCATCACAGTAGGAGACTCCGTATAGAGTTCATCTCCCCAGAAATTGATCTTCCTGATTCGTCCATTGAATAGATATATAAACACAGAAATTCATTCATATGTGTGGAATATATAGGGCACATGCAATACCAGGGTTGCGTTTGATGTCACATACATCTATAATCCTTAGTATGTTTAATTTTCTAGAACATGTGAGTCTGTTTGTCTCACATTCAATATTTTGAACATCATTCTGGGGGTTCATACATCCATTTTCTAAGTATTTAACAAATATATCAAGTCCAAAAATATAGCAAATCAGTAATTTTTCCAAAACAATACGGGCGACCAGAATAAACACAATTTACTTTAAAATGCAATACATAGCGATTGCAAATATTGACTACATCGTACCGAAAACAAATATCTACATTTCATATCCATCAAATTACTAAATCCTGGCAATAGTTCACAAGAAATTTTGGTCTTCAACTAGAGAAACATTTGATTTTGTATTCTTTATAGGATTTATGAGATTGATCACCGTTTGTTTTATATATCCATTCAAAGTAAATTCCAATTTCATATTGATCAGAATACATAAGCGAATCAATATGAAATAACATGAGATATAACAATGTTATTAATAAAAATATATACAATTAATAATAATCAATCATTCTGTGACATATAATCACCTGAGGTTGACCCTTGAAGCTTTAATCCTTAAACTTAATTCAATAATCAATGATCAAACATTTATTAATTACGCACAAATTTTATTAATTGAGATATTGGATAGTGACAAATAAACAAACGCAATCAAAAAATCTCGTTAAACCAATCATCCCCCTTGAACCTGTTAGTTCCTTCATCTCCTGTCATAGGAGCACAGATAGACAACATGTTCTGTAGTTTCAGCATTTTTTAATAATGAACAGACTTCTTACAATTGTGGATAAAGTTGGGCGCAAATTTTGTAGAGGACTGGGGAGACATCTTGTATGCCAGAAAAGCATATTGGGCAAACCAGTGCCCTAGCTTTTTTTGTGTGCCAGTGACAGGTCCTCAGTTTACCAACTGATGGACAGGATATCAGAGACCCCGACCTCACACCCTGTCTCCTACTTTCTACCTGATTTGTTATGACCAGCCTGTAGCCTTCCCTCCTTTTTTAAAAGGTGGAGGGGGTCCAAGTACTTTAAGTTATACTGGGAACCCCAAATTGAATTAAACATCCATTATAATATATATGTAAACAGTTCTACTGTAAGCTCTGCCAATTAACTTTTTGTTGGCGAGTTTTGTACACTGTTACCGCCCTCTTGCTTTTTTAGCAGATGGGAGGAGACAACATATAGGGTGGACGTCCCTACATACCACAAAGGTCTCCCCAGTCTCCGCCACAGACAATGATACAATGTCCCCCACAAAATTGAGGCTAGGTGAAGAGTTAACAGAAGTGCAAGATGACAGGGAAATTACACTCAGTTGTTTTTTATTATTGAATTACGATACAAATTTTGTTGGTATATCCCGAGCTTAAGTTGATCTAATGTCCTTAGGCCAGCAGAAGAGTGGAGAACAAAGCCGATTGCCCTTACTTAGGGTAAAACAAAATAAAAAATATCCAATGCCCCCTGAATATTACTCTTAAAAACCGGGTTGCCTACTCCTGACTTGTAAGTGTCAGCATGGGCATTGGATGTAGCATTGACATTTACGTAGAGTAACCAATATTCCTGATTGATTTGGCCCCAAGAGGCATGAGGGTTAGCTGAAAAGCCTAGACGGTACTGTTCGTCATTTTGTACCATCCGGTTGAACGCGAGGCATCGAGTCTAATGTCCCTCGTTTACTTGAGCATTTCTTGTGCCCGAGTTCAATACTTTTCAAGTATAAAGCTAGAATAGATGATGAATGCAGAAATCCATATTTCAATGGTAAGGAAGGTATTGGTTTTTGACTTGACTAGACCAAATTTCCGAAGACGTATTTCCCCTTGCCCCCCCCCCCCTCCCCCCCCCCCCTTTCCCTAACATACCGTCAATTTCCTTGGCCGATTTCAGAAGAAGCGCCAAATCGATAAACTGGCTCTCCCAAATTTTGTGTTTTAATTTGAGAGGTATGGTTTGTCCGAAGGTATCGAAACAACTAACCTCCGGGGTGAGGATAAATTCATCGACAGAAAATCGTTTGCAGAATTACAGGCCGTAGCAAACTCACCCTAAAATCCACTTGGATTTTCTTAGAACTATCCATTTACCCAATTCCGGTCCTGGGCGGAGTCAGCGACTGAAAATGGAAGGGCTCGTAGCCTCATACGGAGGGATGGTTTCGCGGGGAGGCATTGGCGCATCTCCTAACGTAGTCTCCCTAGCCCCCGAGATGAGGAAACGACTTTTTGAACGGGTCTGAACCTCTTAGGTGGCATCTTGGCTTCTTGGTCGGATTCGATGGTTCAGCAAAAATTGATTGGAGAAGATGAAAAATTTGAGCTGCCGATGTGATTTGGCGGCCCTTCAGAAAAGGAAACGGAAGTGGAACAACTTTGATAAGTTGTACGTAAATAATTCGGAATTACACAACACAGCATTGGACATGTCGTACGCAGATGAGTCTTTAACACAAATACAGAGATCCAGG
This sequence comes from Ostrea edulis, assembly GCF_947568905.1. Taxonomy (NCBI): domain Eukaryota; kingdom Metazoa; phylum Mollusca; class Bivalvia; order Ostreida; family Ostreidae; genus Ostrea; species Ostrea edulis. The sequence continues at coordinate 101,529,678 of NC_079164.1, forward strand.
ATTCAATTAATGGGGGATTATTTCATTATGCATTTCAATAATCCTTATCAAATGAAAAAGGTGAACATAACCAACGGTATTCAATGAAAGATGAAGATAACAGTGATCAATCTGAGGACTCAATCTCACAAATCATATAAAGAATGCAAAATTGAAAGCAGGACAAACTCAAACCTCTGGAAATACCAGAGGTGGATCAGAAGAAAGTATCCCCTGTTGACCGTTCACACCCGCCGTGATTTCATTTGGTTTTTCCAATCAGAAATGCAGCAGTATACATATTATGAATTACATGAAATATGAATGGGTTTAAGATGTAGGACCTTGTGTGCATGTAATTCTTATCATTTATGGCTATATATAAGGTTTGCAGACGTCGACACCTCTACAACCCAGAAACTTGTTATACAACACTACACAATGAAGGGCTTGGTAATAGTATGTATTCTATTCATTGTTGCCGGTAAGTTGCAGTCTCTTTACTCTGTAAAATGTTATGTATTAAAGTAGCTCCATCCTCATGTAACTTTCAAATATTAATGAATCAAAATAGAAAAATCTCATCAATTTAAACTTTATGTTATTGATGGCACAGGGGTTGCAACAGTCTCGATTGAAGTCAGCATTTCGCAAATTCTATAGTCGTTATAACGATCTAGTTCGTCTATACAACCTGTCATTGGGTCAAATGCTGTCTGACGTGTTTCATACCGATTGTTAAGCCGTTCTTGGCACACTGATCTTGACTGCGTTTACCTGATCAGGATATAGGGCTTACGGCGGGTGTGACCGGTCAATAGAGGATCCTTACTCCTCCTAGGCACCTGATCCCACCTCTGGTGTGTCCAGGGGTCCGTGTTTGCTCAACTATCTATTTTGTGCTGTTTATAGGAGTGTAGGACCTTGCATGCATGTAATTCTTATCTTTTATGGCTAAATATAAGGATTGCAGACGTCGATACTTCTACAACCCAGAAACTTGTTATACAACACTACACGATGAAGGGCTTGGTTCACTTAATAAAAGAATATCGGGTCACCGATTTCAAATTAATAATGGTGATAACCAACTTCTTTACAAACATTTTAATACACCGGACCACTCCATCTTGTCCATGAGGGTAAGGATTTTAGAAAAAAATTACCATTACACAAACAATCAAACATTAAGAACCCCTTTTCGTAGACAACGAGAAGATCACTGGATCAGGACCCTAGGCACTGCATTTCCATATGGATGCAATAATAATGTATATGATGTGGGGAATTGTACTAGTCCACAAGGAAATAACTTGAATGTGATGGGACTCTTTCCCAATACCAAAGACGGAAACGCAGTCGTGGACATCGTTCATATAAAAGACCAAGTATAAATGATGTCACGTTTGATTCACTTTTGCCTTACGTCAACAGACAATTAGGTACACATCATATTCGTACAAAACTTTACTCTATTCCATTAAGAGTTTTACACACGTTATATGAAGAAGCTATGGCTAGTCTATACTTAGATTTTTCAACACCTGAATATAGACTGAACTCTATGATTATGGATGTTGCCTACCACAGGCTCTATAAACCAGCACGGACCATGGATGATATTCCTTCCGAATCATGCCACCAGTTCCTTAACCTCAAACTTACAAACAAAGGAATAGATGCCGTCAACATCAGTAATATTCTTCGTCATAAAAGGGTTCAGTCGTATATTCCAACTTATTTCAAGTTCAAGTCTACACTCTGTATTTCTTACAGCTATACTTCTACTATTGCATCCAAACTTTTTAATTATAAACAAACTTTGCAGTGCCTAGATATAGACCATCTTATACGTAATCCACCAATATGTTCTTGTTCTTCATCTTCTTTCAACTATAGTCCAGCTGGACATGTCATTACTGGTGATGTTGATATAGTTGAAAATGAGGACCTCAAATCACTTATTCTAAAAGGTCCTAAATACAGAGAACCTTGGTCTTTTAATTGGCGACAGAACTTCATCTCTATTATGAATTCTGTCGAAGATTATGCCAGACGATGGGCTTAATATGAAAAAGAAGAACTTGATACATTGTCAGAATGGGTTAAAAGCATAAGAGGGATATTAAAATTCCGTATTAGACACATGAAAACAAAAGTACGTACCATCTATCCTTCTGTGTTTAGTAAACCAGAAGTGATCAAAGAATTACATGAGGAATATGTTTTGGTTCCAGCTGACAAAGCTAGTAACAACATTGTCTTTGTTTGTAAGGCTCATTATTACAACTGTATTTTAAACGAACTTGGCATTAATTCCACTTTTGGTAATCATACTTATACTTCAACTGCCCTTTCAAAAGATGAAATTCTTCAAAACCATGCTTCAGTTTTAGACACATTTAATATCCCATTCAATGGGTCGAATGAATATGAGTTACCGTACCTATACTGGATTCCTAAACTACATAAAAACTCTTACAAACAAAGATACATTGCTGGATCAAGTAAGTGCTCTACCAAGCCCCTATCTTTGCTCCTCACGAAATTATTAATAGCTGCGAAGGAGAAACTTCAAATTTACTGTGCGACTACATATGCCAAAAGTGGTGTTAATCAAATGTGGATTCTAAATAATTCTAAAGAACTTTTAGTAAACTTGAAATCACAGAATTTTTCCCAAATCAATAACATCAAAACCTATGACTTTTCAACACTCTACACAACCATTCCTCACGATAAATTAAAGAATAGGCTTTTTGGCATCATAGACAGTTGCTTCGTCAACAAAAACGGAAAACGGAAATATTCATATCTAGTGATCAGTCATTCAAAAACATACTTTGTTAAACACCACTCTGATTCCACGCACAAGTACTCTGAAGTTGAAATAAAAAATATGCTAGAGTTCCGCATTGACAATATCTTCGTGGTCTTTGGTGATCAGGTCTTCCAACAGTCTGTTGGAATTCCCATGGGCACGAATTGTGCTCCTTTCTTAGCTGACCTGTTTCTATATTCATATGAAGCAGTATTTATTCAAAAACTTCTACGCGAGAAGAAAAATCTCTCGCTGTGGCCTTCAATTCGACATTTAGATATATCGATGACGTTTTGTCTATTAACAATAATAGCTTTCATTCATATGTCGATTTGATATATCCCTGTGAGCTCGAAATAAAGGACACCACAGAGTCGTCCACTTCTGCTTCATACTTAGATATTTTATTGAAAGTAGACATTAACGGCAAACTGACATTTCAACTGTGTGACAAACGGGATGATTTCAGCTTCTCCATCGTCAACTTCCCATATTTATGTAGCAATATTCCATTATCACCTGCATATGGTGTTTATATATTTCAACTGATTCGATATGCAAGAGCTTGTTCTGCGTATAGTCAGTTTTTAAATCGAAGTAAGCTACTGACAAACAAGTTGATGGTACAGGGATTTCAATAGTCTCGATTGAAGTCAGCATTTCGCAAATTCTATGGTCGTTATAACGATCTAGTTCGTCAATACAACCTCGCATTGGGTCAAATGCTGTCTGACGTGTTTCATACCGATTGTTAAGCCGTTCTTGGTACACTGATTTTGACTGCGGACAACTCCGTTTACCTGATCAAGATATAGGGCTCACGGTGGGTGTGACCGGTCAACAGGGGATACTTACTCCTCCTAGGCACCTGATCCCACCTCTGGTGTGTCCAGGGGTCCGTGTTTGCCCAACTATCTATTTTGTATTGTTTATAGGAGTTATGAGATTGATCACTGTTCGTTATCTTCACCTTGCATTAACAACCAAAGAAAATATAATTTTACATGATATATTATATGTTGCCACTTTTTATAATGTCAGTCATGCATAAGCAGAGGTGCACATGTAGTATATGTCAACATCAGAAAATCGCACATTTTCATCAAACAACATCATGAAACTGGTTAAAATGACAAAAACATTAAACAAATATTTTCAACAGAATCATGTTTACAACAAATTATTCAACACGCACTCGATGAATTAAAATCGCATCATAATCACTTAAAGTTTTTAATGTCTAAGGATCATATAAATCTTGCAAAGCATCAATAAAAGTGAGATGATTTATTCAAAACAAAGGCTCTAAAAGTGCATATCGGTTTATAGAGACAATATATTGCTAGTTTCACAAAACACCCAACATTTGTTCCCAAATTCCTGGTGATCCGGACAACCTGCCCCTATAGATTTAATTTTAAAACATCTTGACAAAGGAAATTGAAAAACAGGTTCACTAAACAAAGAATTCCTCCATTTAATTATCATTAGTGTTATTGTTTCAAATGAAGGATAATGGATGCTTGAAATATGTTACATAAATTATAGACAAAAGTTGGTACTTGTTTTATTATTGCTAAAAGGCATTTCAATAATTCACCCCGACATTGCACCAATGTTCAAGTTTATGTCAATCGGGGTTAGTTCATTCTCCATAGTAAACTTCCCATATTCATGTAGCAATATTCCTTTATCACCGGAATATAGTTTGTATGTCTCTCAACCAATTCAATGAGTAGGAGCATGTTCTACATATGATCAATTTTTGAGTCGAGGCAGGCTACGGAAAAATTAATAGATGTTACAAGGGTTTTAGCAGTTTCGCTTAAAGTCAGCATTTTGCAAATTCTTTGATTGTTATAATGATTTGATTTGCAAATAGAACCTGTCATTAATCCCTTGGAGACCCGGGTTAGAATAGGTCATCAGTCGTAAGAGGCGACTTATTGGAGAGGCCTTTCGGATGAGACCGCAAAAACCGGGGTCCCGTGTCACACTAGGTGTGGCACGATAAATATCCCTCCCTGTTCAAAGACAGTAAGCGCCGAGCAAAGGCCTACATATTCAGCTCTTCGATTGTGATGTCTCCATATCAGTGAAAAATATTCCGAGAGGGACTTTAGACAATACACAACCAACCAACCTGTCATTAGCTTGAATGTTGTCTGACGTGTTTCATACTTATTGTTAGGCCGTTCTTGACTACGAATTACTCCATTTAGTTCAGGGCTCCATGTTTACCCTTATCTAAATACAGTACAATATTATCATTCCGTCAAACGCGATTAAGAATGCAATGTATATAGGGTACATACGGCTTAATGAAAGGTGAAGATAACGAACAGTGATCAATCTCATAACTCCTATAAGCAATACAAAATAGATAGTTGGGCAAACACGGATCCCTGGACACACCAGAGGTGGGGTCAGGTGCCTAGGAGTAAGAATCCCCTGTCGACCGGTCACACCCGCCGTGAGCCCTATATCTTAATCAGGTAAACGGAATTATCCGTAGTCAAAATCAGTTAATATCACAAAAACCCTCTTTTATGTATTATCTAGCATTGGAAGCAAAGGATACCTGTCTCGTCGACGCTGACTGCACATGCGCAGATTGGTTAATTCCCCACTGTCACCTTGGAAAATGTCATTGTCACCATAGCACCCACGAGTGCAACCATTCCTTTGACTGCACGTGTGAAGCCGACCACCATGCCACGTGTGACCATCATCTCTGTCATTGTCATCCAAACTCACCGTACGTAATACTTTAGGAAGAAATGTCTACGTGTAGGATGTTTATAGTTGTATCGTGGTTGTCAAAACACAATGGGCTAATTTCTATAATCGGGAAATCAAATGATGTAGAAATTACCCTTATGATTTTATTGTTTTAGATTCAAGTTACAAATGGCCTCAACATCTAGTTTTGTCTGGTTACAGTTTAGAATGTTTTCAGTTTCTCAGGAGGGGGCGGGGGTCAGGGTATTTTATTTTATTGTTTACCTGATCAGGATATAAGGTTCACTGCGGGTGTGACCGGTCGACAGGGAATGCTTACTCCTCCTAGTCACCTGATCCCACCTCTGGTGTATCCAGGGGTCCGTGTTTGCCCAAGTATCTATTTTGTATTGCTTATAGGAGTTATGAGATTGATCACTGTTCATTGTCTTCACCTTTCGTTCTTAAGTTTGTTAAGTTATTTGATTACTTGAAAATAGCATTATTCCATTCTCCCCTGCATATATATGTATATCTCTCAATCAAGAGCATATTCTTTGCATTGTCAATTTTTAAATCGAGGCAGGCTACTGACAAATAAGTTGATGGTGCAGAGGTTTCAACAATCTCGTTTCAATTCATCATTTCGCAAATTATATGGTCGTTATAACGATCTGGATAGCAATACCACCTATCATTGGATCAAATGCTGTCTGACGTGTTTCATACCAATTGTAAGATCATTCTTTACATAATAATTTTAACTATGGATTACTCCGTTTATCTAATCAAGATACAGGGTTCGTGGCAGTGTGACTGATCAACAGGGGATGCTTACTTCTTCTGGGCAACTGATCCCACCTCTGGTGTGTCTAGGAGTCTGTGTTTGTCTGATCCCACCTCTGGTGTGTCCAGGGGTCCGTGTTTGTCTGATCCCACCTCCGGTGTGTCTAGGGGTCTGTGTTTGTCTGATCCCACCTCTGGTGTGTCTAGGGGTCTGTGTTTGTCTGATCCCACTTCTGGTGTGTCTAGGGGTCTGTGTTTGTCTGATTCCACCTCTGGTATGTCTAGGGGTCTGTGTTTGTCTGATCCCACCTCTGGTGTGTCTAGGGGTCTGTGTTTGTTTGATCCCACCTCTGGTATGTCTAGGGGTCTGTTTGTCTGATCCCACCTCTGGTGTGTCTATGGGTCTGTGTTTATCTGATCCCACCTCTGGTGTGTCTAGGGGTCTGTTTGTCTGATCCCACCTCTGGTGTGTCTAGGGGTCTGTGTTTGTCTGATCCCACCTCTGGTGTGTCTAGGGGTCTGTGTTTGTCTGATCCCACCTCTGGTATGTCTAGGGGTCGGTGTTTTCCTTACTCATAATTTTATATTCTTTACAAGAATCATGAGATTAGTCACTGTTCGTTATCATCGCTTTTTCGTATATCAACTAATTCGATACTACGAAGATTGCTCTACAATCTGGCAACAGATATACGAGTAAACCTGAACAACTAGCAAATGTACAATCAACATGTTACAACCAGTGACGTATAACAAATCACTGTTACAGCTAAATCAAACTTATCTCGGGTTTCCTCGGACTTATCCTGCTTTCATTTATGCAGAAGCTGGGAGGAAGTGTCGGAAGACTTAAATTTTTCATCAGCCTTGGTGCAAATTAAAAACACTGATCACTGATTTTTGATTTGCACGCAGTGTTAAAAAAAATAATTAGTTTAGGACAGTTATAGTAGCTAATGGTAATATTATCTTTACTTTGGGAAGAAAAATAATTTATCATGAAAAGTTTTCAATTCTTAAAGGATTTAAAATAAATGTCTCATGATCATCCGTACAAATGAAATAAAGGGATGGTCATGAAAATAATTCGGGATAGAATAATTTTTCCTACGAACAATAAGGATTATTTATCCCACCACACCAATATTGAATGGGATTATTCCTATCTAGCAGTGTATATAACATGCACAGGATAATTTCTCCCATACAAGTAACGTTTTATAGGATACAATAGGATATATTATCTTAAGGATTTTTTATCCTATAGGATTATGATAGGATTTTTCTAGGTGTTACAATCCTGCCATTATCCTCTAGGATGTTTGTCTTTGAAGGCTGATGTCTATCATTCTACAAGGATAGGTGATCCCAACCATGGATTATGAAATAATGCTAAATAATCCCATCATATGCACTTTGATTTTTCTCATAATCTTTATTATGAGGGGTAGCAAAATATGCGGACTTTTCCCGAGTTAAATCTCAAACTGGTTTTTTTTTTTTATTATTATTATTATTATTTATAAATTTTTTATTTCACAAATATTGACATAAGACAGAAGAAAATTTGTCATTTTTTTCTAACCACTTTCACACACTTTCATACTCACACTCATACTTTTGTTGGTACCGGGAAGTGCTTACATTTTTAATATAATTGTAAGAGAAAAATGATAACAATACAGAGCTCGAGTAAATAGATAAAAGTACATGTGGCTTCAAAAGTAGAAAAAATATTGCTTGAAATAGCAAAATTATGAATTTTTTATGGTGTCAAAAAGTGTTTTCCATACATGCCAGGTATTTTCAAATTTTTGTATTTCTAAATTCTGATACGCAATACATTTTTCAACCTTGTATTTGTTGTATAGATAGAACAATAATTCCAAGAATCTTGGCAATTTGGTGGGTTTTTTTCAAACAAGAAAAAATATATTGTTTTGTATATAGGATAAGGAAGTTTACAATTCTGTTCCCTTTCGACAATGGGAGTTCACCTAATAAAATATTAAGTACATTAAAACCTATTCTTTTGGAAGTTGTTTTATAAATGTGCCAGATTGCTCCATAATATAGATACTTTTTCACAGCCAATGAAAACGTATTGAATTGTCTCAACTTCATCATTACAAAAGGTACAACAATCAAAAGACACAACATTGATTTTTTTTTAGATAATAATTGACAGGCAGAATTTTATGAAGTAATCTATATTGTAACCATTGGATAGTAGAGTCCTTGTTAGTCTTAAAACATACAGTAAAAGCATCCTTAACACATATCTCTATTCCATAAGCTACCAGATCTAAATTCCACTTTGAAACAGAAGAAGGTATATCATGGTTTACATTTAACTGTTTGTAAACAGATTTAGTACATTTGGTTTGCAAAATCAAAGGTTTATAATATAATGGAATATAAGGTGTAAAAGATCTATTGAATAAACCTTTGTTTTCAAACAATTTCAGATGAGTTGATATTGCACTCAATACACTGTTATATTGTAATACACAAACTTGGATATCAAATTTATGTTGAAAAGGGTTATGTGATAAAAGATTCCCTTTGTCATCTAGGAAATCTTCTATGAGTTTTACACCTTTTTTATACCAGCTTTTGATAAATAGTGTTTTCATACCCACTCTAATATTTGAATTATACCACACAGGAATGCTGGGATAGGTTTCCTTGTAGAAATGTTTGTCAAAGGATTGTATTACATGGAGCATAGAATTAAAAACATCTTGCCAAAAAATATTGTTTTCTGGAATGACACATTCAGAGATAAATGCATCTCCAAAATCAAGTAATTTGTGAACAAAATCATGACCATTAATTGCTTCAAAAATATCTACCCAGGATTTATTTCCCATCAATAACCTTTTCAACCATGAACTTTTTAAAGACATGATAAAATTGTTGATGTCCACCATTTTTAGACCTCCATGATGGTGGTCTTGAGTTACAATAGAACGTTTTACTTTGTCACATTTTCCATTCCAAATAAATTCAAAATTATCTCTACTCAATGAATTAATTATCTCCTTTTTCGGTGTTGGTAGTGATAGAAATAAATGGTTTATTTTCGGAATAATTCATGTTTTAACCACTGTAACCCGACCAATTGGTGTTAGAACTCGCCTTTTCCAATGTTGTAGCATGCTCTTTATTTTAGGAATCTGTATGTTGTAGTTTAAATCTGTAATTTGTTGTAAGTCTACTGAAAAGTTAATACCTAATAAATTGAAAGTTGTTGAACCCCAGTCAAGTTTCCATCTAGTGTGATGAAAGACCTGATTTGAAAACTTTTTAGATCCGATCCAAACAATTTTTGTTTTTGAGTTATTTACCTTTAAACCAGAAAGTTTAGAGAAAAAATCTAAGGTATCTAATGCTGTAAAAAGTGAATTAGGTGTCCCATCAAGAGCAAGTGATGTATCATCTGCATATTGACTTATTTTGTGTTCCTTATCACATATCACAATACCTTTTATATCCTTATTTTGTTTAATTAAAATTGCAAGAATTTCTGTACAAAGGAGGAACAAATAATGAGTTCTTTCATATCTGTCCATAAAATTTGAAAAATTCTACACTATATCCATCACTACCTGGAGATTTATTGTTTTTCGTATTTTTTAATACTTCAAACACTTATTTTTCAGATATTGTTCTCTCCAAAGACTCTGCAATATTTTTGTTCAACTTTGGAACACAATTGTGAATAATTTTGTTAAGATCTTAATCTAAAAGTTCTGAATCTTTATTTGTTATTGTATATAGAGTTTTGTAAAAACACTTAACTTCATTAAGTATATCTGCCTGGTAATAGATCATACTATTTCCTTCAACTTCTAATTTTTTAATAGTTTATTTAAATAATTGCGTTTTTCCAGATTGCAGAAATACCTTGTGGGGTTTTCACCTTCTTCTATCCATCTAGCTTTAGATCTTATGATATGACCTTTCATTTTTTCTTTTCTGAAGTTTTCTAAAATCAACCTCTTTTCTTCAATAAGATGCAAGTCTATGTTTTCCTCAGTTTCTAAGTGACCTATTTCTTCAAGTAGAGATGTTTCTTGCTTTTCCCTTTGTTTTTTTTGTTTTTTGTAGGAAGAGTATGAAATAGTAACACCCCTTATTTCCATAAGTAAAACCTCCAATAGTATACTATCATCAATAGATCTTGTGTTATCCGTGTCACTTTTACTATATTGTCTACAGACTTTATGAATAGTTTCTTTGACTTTCTGTACATATTCTTTATCTGAAAGAAGACTATTATTGAATTTCCAAAGTCCACGTCCCCTTTTAAAAGAGTTAAATTTTAATTCTACAACAACTATGGAGTGATCTGATCTATAACCAGGTTTAATTAAGTAAGTTTCCACAGAATTGGACAAACTTTCAGAGATTAAAATGTAATCTAGACGACACTGTTTTAAGGGTGTCTTTTTATGCCATGTATAAACTCGTCTATCAGGATTCAAAATTTTAAAATAATCTAGAAGTTGCAAGTCATCCATAATTTCTAATAATTTCTTCCTTGCTTTTGGGTTATTTATTGAAGTATAATTATTTGTATCAATCTCAAACTGATCATGTTTCTTATTATAGGGGATAAATACAAATGGAAGGCCATGGCCTCATTACCTTATAGCTCCAAAATATGTATATATAAAAAAAAAAACAAAAAAAAACTAGACACCTACTTTCTATTTATAGGTTTTCCTTTCAAAATAAAAGGTCGGAGTGCTTTCAAAAAATAAAATTCATTGAAAACATTGAAATTCACAAACTTGAGATTGGAATAATTAAATGTATAATTACCTAATTTCCAAAGCAATTCTAAATAATAACTAATCTCTATTCAAAGTTGATGTATTAGATTAGAACGTAAAAACCTAATTTATTCAAATGTCATGTGCAACACATTTCAACGTTGGAAAGTACCTGCATTTCTTTTGTTCGTTAAGGTTTTTTGCCAAATCATGAAGCTCTCGAAATGATGCAACTGCAAGTTTAGAAGAAAAAAAATTTAATTCATGCCTTTGAAATATAAACTCTTTATTTTTCTTAAATGGTGAATTTAGAAATTTTGAGGGACTCATAACATTTTTATCTCTGCTCGTTATTGGAATTATGATGGCACGAACTTTCAAAACATCCTCGTTTTCCTTTGATCAGAAGTTGTGAGATTGATTACTGCTCGTTATCTTCACCTTCTCATAATGTTTTAAAACAGATTACTCTCTACAGACGATAGCTATAAATGGAAGTGTGTATTTAATGTACATGTATATAGTGTAGGGAATAGGAGATCAATCAATAAAGAGCAGCGGAAGACTGGCGTGTGTGTTCGCAATGCATGCACTTAAAGTCTCGTAAATAGAATGCATAGTATTTTATTGATATTCACACAAAACGGGTTCCCATAAAACAAAATTACATTTCTCTTGTGGTACATCTGTGGTTATGATGATGTGCAGACGACATCAACTTGACGACAAAGGTAACCATCTTCCCATCCTCACTCACATTTTTATGAAAATAAAGAACTTGTTGACGACATAAACCAGATCCGCATTGATAATCAAATCGAATTAAAATTCCATACGAAACTAGCAAACCTGTTCTCTTCAGTTTAATATCAACCAGATGGGATTTTTCACATTCGAACATACATGCATTCACTACCTAAACAATCAATCCTCCTAGTGTTGAAGACAATGTGATATACAGCGAAGTGCACATATACACTGCAGACACTCAGACTCGTCCCACATGTGTAAGGTCGGGGTTCGAATCCCAGACCTATGTCGTTGAAATAGGTACTGACAGTTCAATCGCCAAACGCTCGGCATCAGGTGTGAATGTCACGGGTCCTCGGAGATAACCTTAAAAACGGATGTCCCGTGTCACAGTAGATGTGGCACGCTAAAGAACTCTCACTGTTCAATGGCTGTAAGCGCCGAGCATAGTCCTAAATTTGAAGCCCTTCACCGGTATTGGTGACGTCTCCATATGAGTAAAACATTCTCGAAAGGAACGTTAAACAAGATGCAATCAGTCAATCAAACTCTTTAGTCATCCACATCCACCTCAGGAACTGAATCTACATCAGGCGACAAGTTTCAAAATTTGGGAGAAGGGACTTACTAGTACTCAACTCATATCATTGGATGTACTTATCTGAAACACTACGCACTTCGTTTCTTGCTGTTGAACGTTTCTGTCCAAACTGGTTACAAGTAAAGGGAAATCACAAGCAATGCGTACTTATTATGATGAACATGGAAAGATAATGAAAAGTGATCAATCTCATAACCCCCATAAATGATACAAAATTAAGAGTTGGACAAACATGCACAGACCCCTGTATATACCAGAGGTGGGATCAAGTGACTAGGAGGAGTAAGCATCCCCTGTCGACCGGTCACACCCGCCGTGAACCCTATATACGGAGTAATCCGTGGTCAAAATCAGTGTGTACAGAACTAAATCGTGATAAACCCGGCCACGCCTTCAAACAATGCAGGTCACATGCAGCATCTGAAAACATTTACTTGACCTATTTAGAAAATTTCCACATGCTCCAAAACGTTATACACAGGTAAAAATCCACAATATATTTTACTGCAATCGTATGAAAATTATTATGGTCCACGAATTTTTTTCACTCATCGTGAAATTGGGCACATATGGGTTTTTAGAAGCATATGCAACCTACATGTAATTGTTAATTAAGACAAAGATGTTTTTAAAACCCTCCCGCTTTTTGAGACAAATGGATCATGCCATGAAGACAGTGATACCAATACCAAATTTGGGGGACAGGCTAATTTCCTACTAATTACATATTCTCTAGTGATGAAAAACCTTAAAGAATCTGTAATTGACCTAATACTTTCCGAAGTACCGACAAATTTTAATTTTTATGAGAAGGTTCGATACTTGTAACTGATATTGTATCATTGCTAACCTCCGTATTATTCAAGCCGACTTCTCTGAAATGTGTTACTGGTTATGTTTACACGTTAGAATTTGGAGATTTGATACACAGTATACATGCAGTTATCTGTTTCAGGTGATGCAGCGCTCTAGATGATACGTTTAGATGCGTTTCTGACTAACTTGATTCAGAATAGCTGCAGATATTGCACATTTCTTTACCTAGATACAATTCGACAAAATAATAAAGTTTACAGTGATAATGTTGACAAGAACAATCAACGTTAAGTTGTGTACAACCTCATCACTAGCTTCATGTGGAATAATTCCCTTAAAGTTTCATTGTATATAGAGGCAAACACCGGGGCGCGAGTTTTAATACCTTGTACCTTGATAACATCATCTGGGCCGTTGGGTTATTTTTAAACTTCACTGTACCACGTGGTTACGTGATTAGGTCTGAGTCGTGTTTTATTGCAACAATGTTATTTCTAATCTCTATATATAGAAGAGTGCACCTTTCAGATAACCTATCGATGTAATTTTGTCTGTGATTACAATACTTGAAATAAAATAATGACAGCACACCACGCCCTGACTATAGTGTACCCGCACAAAGTCAATCTTTTACAGCTGTTGAATAAATGTTTTATTTCTCCATTTTCCCTTTTCAAATGAAATATGCAATATGGAATATGAAAAATCGACTATGAAGATTTTTCGCAAACTACTCCACGTTTTTTCTGAGTTTCTACTCCCCATATGTATACACCAAAGAATAATTTTCAATATAATTTTGTTTTGACATTTCGCGTCAGTGCACATGTATATATTTTATATTTTTACTTACAGCTGAAGCGCATGATCTTCCGCACGCCACTGGTATTAGAAGCACCTGTTTTCTTTTCTAATGTTTTGATAATTGTAGAGCGACATATGTGTAATATATAATAAATTTATATCACAATCAAAGTACTGAAAGTAATGACACAAGTAAATTACTTGCAGGGTCCAATAATTGCTTTAAAAAAATATCCTGTATGGATTAGTTCTCAATTTCGTGTTAACTAATACAACCTTATGGTATTCCGATACCAGATTATATGCAGTAAATTCATAATGAAAAATCTGGGGGTTTCCCTATCTTTCTCGATCATTAATTGATACATGATGCAAGTTTAGAAATGATACCTTATAGCTAGTGTTCTAATGTAATTACTTCGAATTTAAAGCCCAGACTAATTACAGGGGGGGGGGGGGCTTTTTTTTGTAAATGACCATTACGCTGTCCTACATGACCTTCGAACAAAACCCTTTTTTATGTATGAAAAATGTAAACAACATCTGTATCAAACGAATTCTCAGTGAATAAGATTTAGCCTCCTTAGATAGGTTTTATTCTGAAATATTTGCTAATGTAAAAAACAATGACTGAATTCCAACATTCTAATTACTGTTTTCAGGAAGGAAGAAAAATATATCAGTTCAACATTGATGATAAACGGATAACAAAAATTTGATTTTTTTACGGGGTTAGAAATTTGATGAAATAATCCGTTGATTGATTGATTGTATCTTGTTTAACGTCTCTCTCGAGAACTTTTCATTCATATGGAGACGTCGCCAAGACCGCTGAAGGGCTTCAAATTTAGGCCTTTGTTCGACGCTTACGGCCATTGAGCAGTGAGGGTTCTTTAGCGTGTCATACCTACTGTGACACGGGGCCTCGGTTTTGGCTGTCTCATCCGAAGGACCACCTCATTTAGTCGCCTCTTACAGGATCCGAACCCCGGCCTTCCGTATGCGGGGCGAACTCTCTAACCTCTAGACCATCGCGACGGTCAAAAATAATCTGTTACAATGTAGTTGAAAGACTAGATGAAATACACAAAGAACAAGAATATGTATAGAACATCTAGTTAGTTTGAGTCACTGGACAAGAGCTTTATAAAATACTTTTAGAGGACTAGGTCCGTACAAAAATGTCAATATCGCAATCATTTAATTTGCTAGAAATGCAAAAATAAATTACAGTTCATATGGATCTTGTTGAGTTAATCAGTCTTCGCTGTGGTATTACATTTTTTTTTTTTTTTTTTGACCAAATTAAAACTAACTACGACTGAATTTTGAAAAAAAAATCAAAGTCCTGAAAGTACTGAAAGACGGGGTCAAATTATTCAATGCATAACTTTCAGAAAT
>NC_079164.1:101550137-101595137 GCF_947568905.1 Ostrea edulis
TATATGTTATTAATAACCTATAAGCAGTACTGCTTTTGGAAATAAATAATACAATACAAAACATTCAAACGAAAACAACAGAAATATATCAATACGACACATTAAACTAGGAAACATTCCAGATTTCGAGTCAGGACAAATACGTGGGAGAAAGTACTAGCTCCCCAAAATACACAAAATTCATTAGCAAATTCTGGATCCAAGTTTCAGCTTCCGACAACGTTTCACCCGGGCAGCCTGTTATTACTGTATGTGGCACAACATCGGGAAATATACTAAGCCAATACTGCGACCATCTTTTACTGATTGTCCAGAAGCAATCTACTTACGGTTATACTTCAGAGATACATTAGATTTCATACAAAAAAATCGAATCCTTGACTTAATTGAAATCAACAACCTTAGACAATTACGATGTTACAAGCATTTATTACTACATGAAATTTGCACAATTACTGCATTCCGTTGAAAATGCGTATGCATCAGAAAGTAATGCACTGGACATTTCCCGACCCAACATGTCCGATCTAATTTTCCTTCCTCGATATATATCCTTGAGAATAATTACTTTAGATATTAACGGGAAATATTACAAACAAATGATGGTGCTGCAATCACCGGAACATACGTACTGATATGGTTATATATCTTATTGCAGCTACATTTGTGTGAGTATGCTGACTAAATGTTTTATCGCGATAGATTTAGAGATGACGACTTCATCTTATTTAACAGGTCCTCAGCTGAAATCGGAGATACGTAAAGCACTTGTTCTATAAGAGCCGCGGAAGGATATAAAAGCTTGCCCGTTTGTTCGTACAAATGTATACATGTTCGCATCATAAATACTTTTCAGCTATAGTATAATCAGTTAAAAACGAAATAAATTCAGTTACAAAATATGGGGAAGAAATACTTCGTAT
The DNA here is from genome assembly GCF_947568905.1 of Ostrea edulis. Classification (NCBI taxonomy): domain Eukaryota; kingdom Metazoa; phylum Mollusca; class Bivalvia; order Ostreida; family Ostreidae; genus Ostrea; species Ostrea edulis. Next base: position 101,551,061 of record NC_079164.1, read on the forward strand.
GTTTGTATAAAACAAACGAAGCATAGAGCACTATATAAATAGTATGTGCGAACTCAGCATATTTTATAAAACGTGGCTGAATTGGTATTGTGTGGTTTTGACGTATGTAGTAAAGCTTCCTGAAACACTACAAACATGAAGAAGAAAACCTAGATCGGAGGGAAATGTTTATCAGCAGTTTAAATTTCCTTCATTGTTCACATCTACTAGTATTACGATACAATGAGGCACACGTAATGCACCGTCTCTCCCCTTAAAACACTTGACAGTGTATGAATTGTGAAGAAGGCTCCATGCCCGCTAACTCCGTGAAGTGAGTTTGCGCATCATGAAAAGTAGGCCGGTGTGAAGCCTTACAGTTCATACCTTCGTGAATTTTAAAAACGGAATTTATTTCTTATACATTTAGATTCTATTTTCATTTCTGTTGCAATTCCCAGCCGTGAAAATAGAGATGCTACTGCAGTTATCAAAATTCATACCTTCATTGCATGTTCACAACTGCAGCGCATTCATGAGGAAATGGCTGTCATCATGATTTGTGGAGATACATTGGAAATGTAAATATTTTTGATATGAATCAAGTTTTCTGCATTCTTACATCACAAAAATAAAACGATATGTTGAGTGGTCATGTTGAACTGTTGTCCATCGTGCAACTTTATAATACACATGTATCTCTGTCCAGTTCCCAGTACTGCTGTGCATCGTACCATGTTATACATGCATCTCTGTCCAGTTCCCAGTACTGTTGTCCATCGTACCATGTTATACATGTACATGCATCTCTGTCCAGTTTCCAGTACTGTTGTCTATCGTACAATGTTATATATGTATCTCCCTCCAGTTCCCAGTACTGTTGTTCATCGTACAATGTTATACATGTATCTCTGTCCAGTTCCCGTTGTCCATCGTACCATGTTATACATGTATCTATGTCCAGTTTTCGGTACTGTTGTCTATCGTACAATGTTATACATGTATCTCTGACCACTTCCTAGTACTGTTGTTCATCGTACCATGTTATACATGTATCTCTGTCCAGTTCCCAGTACTGTTGTTCATCGTACCATGTTATACATGTATCTCTGTCCAGTTTCCAGTGCTGTTGTCTATCGTATCATGTTATACATGTATCTATGTCCAGTTCCCAGTACTGTTGTTCATCGTACCATGTTATACATGTACATGTATCTCTGTCCAGTTCCCAGTACTGTTACCCATCGTACCATGTTATACATGTATCTCTGTCCAGTTCCCAGTACTGTTGTCTATCGTACAATGTTATACATGTACATGTATCTCTGTCCAGTTCCCAGTACTGTTGTCTATCGTACAATGTTATACATGTACATGTATCTCTGTCCAGTTCCCAGTACTGTTGTCTATCGTACAATGTTATACATGTACATGTATCTCTGTCCAGTTCCCAGTACCGTTATCCATCGTACCATGTTATGCATGTATCTCTGACCACTTCCCAGTATTGTTGTCTATCGTATCATGTTATAAATGTATCTATGTCCAGTTCCCAGTACTGTTGTCTATCGTACAATGTTATACATGTATCTCTGTCCAGTTCCCAGTACTGCTGTCTATCGTACCATGTTATACATACAAATATATAGGGGGAAATCTTTAAAAATCTTCTCCAGAAACACTGGGCCACAAAAACTGAGATTTACATGAAAGCTTCCTGACATAGTGCAGATTCAAATTTGTTAAACCATGGCCTCCGTTGGTAGGATGGGGCCACAATAGGAGATCAAAGTTTTACATACTAATATATATAAAACATCTTTTAAAAATCTTCTTCTCAAGAACCACTGGGTCAAAGAAGTTTTCATCTGCATGAAAGTTTCCTGACAAAGTGCAGATTCAAGTTTGCAAAACTTACCCCCCCCCTCCCCCGGCGGGGTAGGATGGGGCCACAATAGAGGATAAAAGTTTTACATGCAAATATATAGGGAAAATCATTTAAAATCTTCTTCTCAAGAACTAATTGGCCAACAAAATAGAAATTTACATGACAGCTTCCTGACATTATGCAGATTCAAGTTTGTTAAAATCAGGGCCCCCGAATGGTAGGATGGGGTCATAATAGGGGATCAAGGTTTTACATACAAATAGGGTATATCATTAAAAATCTTAACTGAACTGAACTGAATTTATTTCTCATCACAATTACACAATTGTATACAGAGATTTAGTACATATATTTTATATAAAAGTGATGGTAATATATCACTAAATGTTTGAAGGCATGCGTGAGTATGGAGATATGTAACATATGCAATTAGTCATTGGGTCGGGGAGCAGAGATTATTAATATTTCTTATAAAGGAACACAATTTTCTTAAAGATTGCTTGTTTGAATTCATTATATTTTTAAAAGTGATGATGTTTTTGAAACGTATTTGTTTTGGTGATAAACATTGTTTTCTTATATCATTCAGAGATTTGCAACTTTCAATAGGTTACAGGTTCGAAATTTACAAAAGGTTATAGCATCTTTTCTGGGTAGGATATCCAAATATTTTTCAAATTTTAATTCATCCTTGTACATTCTATAGTTTATAGTTTTTGATAGTGTTTTGATGTCAGAATTCCACTTTTGCTTGAATTGATCGAGTAAAATAAGTTTTACTTTTGACTTTAGCCAGTTTGGATTACATGCGTTATTTTGCCAAATGTTAGAAAGTCCGCAATACTTATCATTTCCATTAGTGGAACTCTTCAAATTAAAGGCGCGTAAAGTCGTGCTACCGGGACAACATACGTAAACATTACTTAGGCATACATAATATAAATTATGGTATCGGATACATATTATATATAACCGACTGCAAACCACAACACTGATTAAAATTCTAAAGTCAAATTTAGGAATTGATTATTCTTACAAGAAAACAGACGAACTTATTAAACTATGTGAGGGAGAGAAGGTACTAAATCTGCCAAATCTGACCGATATAAAGCATCAATCGCAAGAAGAACTGTGAAGGGAAAAACCTATATGCACATCCAACACAAGAACCTTTCTTGTAATTAATGTGATTAATATGTTTTTAAAGTCTGTCAGACTATGAAGACATTCTATTTTATCATACAATTAGGACAGGTTCATATGGACTTGGTAATCGTACACGAACCCCCCCCCCCCCCCAACCCCCCCCCCCCCCCCCCCCCCCCCCCCCCCCCCCCCCCCCGCCCTTCAATTTCCATATTTAAGAACAAGTTATATATATGCCAAACTACATTTTTAAAGACGTTTATAACACTAATTAACACAACTAATGCGTTTCCAAACTGCATTTAAGCTATTTTGAAAATTACAAAATATTGATGGATTTAGGACAGAGAACATCATTGTTTGGAATTTTTAAAATAGGTGTGGTGGAGTTTAAAAACATGTAAAAATTTTAATACGATTGTGTTAGAATATTTGAAAAATGCAGTTTGACCGATGGTTATTTTATTTAAAAATACACCATGTATTTTAACTCTTAAAAAAAGGGGGGTGGGGTGGTATGGCCGTTTCGTTTATGTCCCAGTAATCTCGCACTTGCTCGCGAGACTTGTGCATTTTCTTACCAATGACGCGCAAGAGTCACCAAAGCGCGATAACTCTAACGAGCTGGTACTGAGAAGTATTGTTAAGGATATTTGACTCGTTCTTGAACCAAGCAATCTCTTTCGCGTATTGGTTTGTAACATTATTACCCAGTTTTAACAGGAGATTCGCTATTTTTGTTTCTTTACTAAGTGCAATTTTGTGCCAAAATGAGATAATACGCGTTTGTATTTGTATGTGCATGGGATGTCGACCAAGTTCACCGTACACCATGCAGTCGGGGGTAGATTGTTTTAATTTCAATAATAATTTACAAAATTTAAGGTGGACTCTTTCTATAATTGCATTATTTGAAAATCCCCACACCTCACAGCCGTATAATAAGATGGGTTGAACAATTTCATCAAATAAATCTAACTGACACTGAATTGATAGGTTATGCAAACGTCCTTTTTTAAGAATCTCATTAACTGCTTTATTAGCTTTTTCTACTTGTTTTTGTTTGGCTTTTTTTAATCATCCTGATGTGCTAAATAAGATACCCAGGTAGTTAATGTCGTCAACAATTTCAATGTTTTTGTCGCCACAAACAAAAGTATGATTCCGTTTTGAATTACCCTTACTGATTATTAAAATTTTTGTTTTGTTAACGTTTATCTTTAAATTTCATTTATCGCAATATTTATAAAAATGATTAATTTGAACCTGTAATTGTTCTGCAGATTCAGCTATCAAGACAGTGTCATCGGCGTATAATAATGCAAACAATCTAAAGTACAAATTCAAATGTTGTTCAAACATTTCATATATCGTGGGTAAACCATCAACAATATTGTGCTGAAAAAAGTCTTGCATGTCATTTAAATATATTGAAAATAAGAATGAAGACTTTTCCCCTTGTCTAACCTCATTTTCACAATTTAAAAAATTTGAAATCTCATCACCATGTACTATTCTTGATTTGATATGATTGTACATATTTGTAATAACATTATACATGTGTCCATTGATATTATTTGCACAAAGTTTGTACCATAGATCTTTCTGCCATACATTTTCAAATGCTTTTTCGAAATCGATGAATGCACAATAAAGCTTTTTCTTTTTCAATTTCAGTAATTCCGATAAAGTGTATATTGAAAATAAATGATCGGTAGTTGAATATTGTTTTCTGAATCCTGCTTGATTTTCATGTAGTATTTCGTATTCTTCTGCAAATATGTTCAATCTATCGTTCAGTATCGATGTAAAAAGTGTACCAACACAGCTTAAAATGGTAATAGGTCTATAGTTCTGTGGATTATTTTTCTCCCCTTTGTTTTTATAAATCGGAATGATGTTTCCCTCAAGCCAACATTCTGGTAGTTTACCAGTACTAAAAATCATGTTGAATAATTTTTCATATAGTGGAAGCATAATGTGTATTGACGACTTTATGTATTCATTCTTTATATGATCTTCACCAGAAGTTTTGTTATTCTTTACTTTTTTAATAGCTTTTAGTATTTCATTTTGTGATATATGTTGATTTAAGTTGTGGTTTAGTTCTCCGATTTGTAATGCCTTTCTTTCATTATTAAGTTATTTTTCCGTATCGTCCAGTATCTTTGGTGCTTTATTTAATTCTTTAAAATACTTATACAATTCATCAATTTTGATATGTCCCATATTGCGTTTTTTATTCTATTTATTCAAAATTTTCCAATACTCGCGGGGGCTTTTGAGTCTCGTACTTCGTAATTTTTGGCTCATTTCGTCCCTATACTTGTTTATTTCCTTATTTAACAATTTTTTGTATGCTTTTTCGTTGCTTTTGTAGTTTTCTTTAGCGCTTTGTGAGCGTTTCCTGAAAAAATAAACTTTGCTGTTGCGATATTTTTTTTCTTGCTTTGTTACAAGCTGTAGAGAACCATGGTTTACCATTTTTATAAGTATGTTGAACTTTGCTGACCTTATTCATTTTTGTTACACTCAATGACATTTTAGCTGCATCAATATAATTTTTATTTAATTCACTTACAATTATATCAATGTGTTTCTCTGGATTTTCCTTCGAATCAATTAATTTGTCTAAATAGTCTTTAAGTTCTTCGACGTGGGTTTTGTCAATAGCTTGAACAAATACATTTTCTTTCGAGGGATCCCATGGATTTAGAATTTCTTTATAACATGTTGAGGTGTTTTGTATTGTTTTGTAACTTTGGGATTGGTTAGGACTATAGGGTTGTGTACATCAGAGTACAGTGAACTGTGTTCTAGGACTTGCATGTTATCTATGTACCGTAGTCGCATATAAAATAATCCACAGTACTTGTACCTTTACATGTAACTTTTCCGGAGATATTATCCGATTTATAAATCGACCGTTTACAATCAATAAACTGAAGAATCACTGGGCCAGAAAAGTTTACATTTACATGAAACCTCCTGACATGCATATAGTGGAGATTCAAGTTTCTTAAATCATGGCTCCCAGGGGTAGGATGAGGCCACAATAGGGGATCAAAGTTTTACATACAAATATATAGGGAAAATCTTTAAAAATCTTCTCAAGAACCATTGGGCCAAAGAAATTTACATTTACATGAAAGCTTCCTGACATGGTGCAGATTGAAGTTTGTAAAAATCATGGCCCCCGGGGTAGGATGGGGCCACAATAGAGATTAATGTTATATATGCTAATATGTATGGAAAATCTTTATATATGGGCCAAGTTGACTCAAATGAACGATGTGGTCCGTGGCCCTCTTGTTGACAATCTCCATTTTTCTTTGATTTTACATATATGCAAAGTAATTTTAAGATAGATAAACGGCAATTGGATAATGATATTGTTAGCTAAATTAGAGAGTGAAGGACAATCCCCACCCCCACTCCCCAAGGTTGAGGATTTTGAAGTTTGTGCAATATAACATCTTTTTCTTATTTGTTTTCTTTTTGCATGTTTATGAACCAGAGGCAAAAGTCAACTTCTTCGACTGCTCCCTCCCCCACACTGAAAAACAATGAGCCCAACGTGCTTAAAATGAATGGCTAGAAATCGTATATGTAGTAGTTACCCCATATGATATTGTTAGAACTTTATGTACAGATAACCCACACTTTTAACAAAAGAAAGCACGTACGCCAAACTATGGTACAATATTGGCTGTTAGCCCATCTTAAATCTTGATGAACGATCAAGGCAAATATTCCAAAGATGGGTGATTAAACTCTCTCTCTCTCTCTCTCTCTCTCTCTCTCTCTCTCTCGTAAATATTAGTGACATTGTTTACAAAATTGTATACTTGGTCTAGACACGTTCTTTACATATACTAGATGTTTAATTAGAATTCATGTCATGCAACAGAGCAAGTCAAGGCGCGTATTTCCATCGAACATACCTGAATGCAAAGTTACCACCCAAATAAGGTGAACGTACTACGCAAAATATATAATTTCATGCATTTTTCTTTGTTCCCGTGAATTTTGCGTAGTAACGTACCCTACTTTCAATTAGTGGGTCAACAAAGAAACAGCTGTGTGTAATTATATGTACATGTATATTTATTTACAATACCGGGGTGGTTTTTTATTATTAACATTTATAATAGTATTGTTTGACAAATATTTATCCCGCCTTTTTATCAGCTGTACATTGCACGTTGTGCAGGCTGCACTGTTCAAGTCACATGGCATTGTTTACGTTGCTGTGTTGGGGCACGTGACTGCTACGTCACGGTATTTCCGCATAGAGAAAGAAGGTAAACACAGACAGGGCAGAATATACGTGAGTGTGGTGACGGATTGGCAGTTTCTCGACAGAAGGTTGCTGATAGTAGAAGTCGAACTAGTGGACATTGACACCATTGTTTTGCCATCATTAAGGCGTGAGTACTTTCTGCTTTTAATGTCAGTACGTAATATTCTTCAAATTTCTTTGTGTTTGTTTTGTTTTTGGAGCAGACATGTCGACCATTTGTGTGTTGCATTGAAATGGCGCTAAAATATTGACAGCATGCTTCAGTCTTTCACCTGAGCCTAGTAAGCTTGTAAATGGTTTTGGCATCATTAGTACATCTTTATTTTGGGAAAAGTGCTTCATCTAAAGAAAAGACGTGCAGAACAAAGGAGATTCCTTTGTTTTCTATTGTTGCACCAGGCGACAAAATTTATTTACTTATGTGTACAAAGGATTATTGGTTTGGAAACAAAAATCAAGAGGAATATATTGAATTCATGAATTTGATACATAATTTTTTATAAAATATATTTATCTTCCAGCATTATAGAAAATACGAGCCGCGATCTGTGTTTAGAAATAAGATCAGCTGATTTTTTTAGTCTGTTTTTGTGTAAATATGTGAACAGAACTTTATGTTATGTTCATGGAGAGCTTTGATCAGCAAGGTAGCATTTTAACGTCAGTGGGACCTCAGTAACATGCATATAATTTCAACACATCTGAAGGAGATGGTAATGTAAATTTTAAGATTAGCAATGCATGCTGCACTAATTCAAAGATAAACTTTTGACAATGGGACCAGAAAACCCTTTGTTTCTTTTGTGTTAATTTTTGTAGATGATAGAATTCTGCTGTTTAGGTTGTGTGCCTTTGGATTACATTAGCAATGGGTAATAAATTCATTGTAGAAATGAATACAAGGTAGAACCGTGGTAGAATGGACATCACAGTTGATGATTGCAGATTTATGAATAATTAATCCCACATGTTATACCTGTTTGGATGTTGCTCTCAATGGTGATGAGATTGTCTCTAAAACACATTGATTATCAATAGTCATACACTGAATACACTCGGGCTCAATTTTGGGCATATATACATTAAATGTTTATCTTTTCTTGTTTTTAAATAAGAAAAACGTGTTCACAACCAGTTGAATTTGAAAGAGTTAATAATATCATTTTTATCAAGGAATCGAAATAGCATTCAAAAAGTCTAAATGGAAAAATTGATTGGGTCTTTCTGTCACCTTCACCAAGCTAAATCAATAACACAGAAGGGGTTCAACTGTAGCCAGAGAAAGGAGCTATTTATAGCTATGGAGATCAGCTGTAGTTTGTTTACATCACGGATCTAGGTCAAATGACTGAGTTTTGATAATGCTAATAGGGAGAAAGAGATGGAATCTGACAGGCAATCTTTTGATGAAAAGTGATTTTTTATTTTTAAGTCATCAAAACAATCTGGTTTTGTAGAAATTTGTTCATGATTTTATAATTTAAAAACTATAAAATTGGTGAATAATAGGTTTATAGTTTCCACTGCATGGGTTTTTAACTCCGTCTTTTTTAACATGAACTAGTATTTATATTACTTTTGGTCTCACGTTTCATAAGAATTTGTTTCCTTTTTAACAAACAATTAATTATGACTAATTAAACCCTTAGCCTAGGTTTTATTAAAGTGAACTATGAAGGGTGTGGATTAATGATTATATTATCCTGAACTCCGAAGGGTGTGGATAGAAATGAACAGGACAAGATGTTGTTGTGCATCTTATAGTAATTGTGCTACCCTGCTACAATACAATATTGTATGGTCATAATGAAAGTCATGAATGGCCAAGTATCTGGTAATAGTTGATTTATTTTGGTTGACTAATGATCTGCTGTCTGAGAAGGGGGTCACTGTTTGCCAGGCCGACAGCAGCTCCTGAGTAACAGATGTTCTGGAACCCAACTCTCTGAAGTCTGCCACAGGTCACTTAATGACCGAGCAATGATCTCTTGAAAACTTCAATGTCATCAGAGGTTATCAACATGACATAGTGTGATATAGTAACAATACAACATGACATAGTGTGATATAGTAACAATACAACTGAAACTGCATGTGTGTTTGTTTAGATAGTGTATGTGAATCAGGATGTTCTACATATGCATGAACTTGATATTTTTTTTTAAAACTGCTTGTGAATTTCCGTATTGTCTTGGATCTGAAAGGAAATTGAAGCATGCTGTCTGGTCTTTATGAGATAATTGAGACTTTTAACCCAGGACTGGTTTTGACTTAAGGAAGATGGTTCCAAGGAAGTGGTGTAATTGACAGTCCTTAATTGTTGGTGAATTTTTTATCAGTACAAAACCATCTCCTTATTCATTATAAATCCTTGAGGGACTACTATAAAAACAATGCCATTATTTCTGATTTGTGGCTTGGGGGCCCCCTCCTTGCACATGGCTGAGTTTCAGCTGGTTAATGAAATGCATTAACTAAGGTCATTAAACTGGTGCTTACCACTACAGGGCTAATAGGTACCTCTAATTAACAACAATGTATTTACCCACAGGGCAGGAAAGAGATGATTTTCAGGTTTGTTTGTGAAAGGTCAGCATTTTCCTCCTGCTTCCCGGTGTACTAGATGGAAATCTTCAATTGAAATTGTATTTTAATCTGTCAAGTCTTCATTTAAATCAATCAGGAAACAATTTGAATGTTTACAGAAATTTGATCCTTTAATACTTTTCTAAAAAGTTATTATAAATCATAAACATTTCAGTCCTCTAGCTGATATTAAATGAGGCTGATCCACTTTTTAAAAAATGATCATCAGGAGAGAATGAAATAAGCATTGTGTGAAATATAAGTTTAAGTATTTTTATTAAATATTTTGAAAAAGTTTAATATGATATTGCTTTAGTGTAAAATTAATGAAATTTACTTGTGTTGGAAACTTTTGAAAATGACATGAACTGCACCCCCCTCTGCCTGTTAACTGTGAGTGTCCTACTGACCCATGTTCTAATCTATTTTGTCAGTAGTTATGTGATTGATAAAAGAACCCCTAGTGTTTCCACAGGCAGAAGTTATAAATGCAGTCTTCCTGGTAACAGGGCACTACTTAGGCTTAGTGACAAGAGTTTGGCAGCAATTCAAATTTCTACTTTTACTTTTTGGAAAAAGTCATAAAAAATAATGAGTCAAGCTGATACCATTATACATGTATAAAATTGAATGTCATGAGGCATTTAAAGTATAGGTTAGTGGTCTTTTGGCTGACATAATATTTAGAGAATATGTGCGTGTAATTCAACAGGTATCCAAGTGTATTCTTAAGTCGAGGAATTTCCACAGGAAGTTTAAAAGATTGTACAAGTCTTGTACATGTATTGAGTGTGTGATATGCATTTTATGGAATAACAACGGTTTTAATCCTGTTTAAAGAACATTGTTTCCAATTCTCAAAATTGATATATACTAATTATACCAGTATCTGCAGCTTAGCTCGAGTATTACCATGATAATACTAGCAAACTTCGATCATTAAAAATGTGTGTCTTCAACTGGAACATTTCATAGGTTTACAAGATAAACTCCCAACTATGGTGCTCATTGATCAGGTATATAGAGAAAATTTGCCAATCGATACCCTTAGCAATGTGTTTCTCCCCGACTGCCCTTCGCCCAGTCCAGCTATTTATAGACCCTACAGATTTATCATCCTCAAAAAGCTGTAATTACACAATTCGTAGGAAATAAGATATAAATCCAATTAAAACTCCAGGGTTCTTGGCTTCAGAGGCTGAGGGAGATGTGTCTCTTGTTTTGTTCTTCAAAAAGAGGCTGGAAGGATTAATGTGTTGAATTACTGGCTTAACTCACCAAGTGAGGGAAGACTTACAATGTCCATATAAAGACAATCATAGGATGCATGAACAAGTTTGATTGAAGATACCAGTATATCCATTATAGCATCAGTCGCTGCGGTGAGAAAAAGATGACGTCTTGAAACACGTAATTAACTGACTCATCTCTGTCCCTGTCTCCTAAATACCCAGTAATCAACAATGATTCATTGTGATCAATGGACCAGAGACGTGTATACCTATAAATTATATACAATGGAAATAACAGTGTCTATAATACAATAAATACATGTACTACAAAATACTGTAAAATAGGCATAAAACAAAAAGAAGTTAGTCATCAGGGTATATGATTGGATGGTGGAGGGGTGTAGGATTTAGCTTGTCCGTTTCTTCAGGAAGCAGCTAGCGCGGTGTAGGATTGGGCCCGTCCGTTTCTAGGGAAGCAGGTGCTTTGTTGTTGCTTGATGTGTAATAATAAAAAGGTGATTTCTCCTTGCTGATCTGTATCGCAAATGAACAGCTCTGCATAAACAACCTACCCGATATGTTCAGTCTCTTTAGATTGATTTTTGTTTTGTTCTTTTGAATTCAGTGCACTATTGAGCCCACACATTAATGAATTAGATATCTTGTTTTGTTCTCATTAGACAAAGACGCGACTGAACCATTCACCTATGTAGGTAACCTTTGTCAGAGTGCGGTACAAAATCATTAGAAATCCTCTGTGTAGCAAATTCAGACGTGATTGACAGATCGGTTTAATGAATGTCCTAATAAAATCACTCGAAAGATGATCCTATGTAGTACAAAGAAATCTATCCTAGACCCATGTACTCGGTGACATATATCCCCCCGCTGTCCTCCTCTGAAAAATAAATATAGTAATTTAGAAATTAAACAATTTAGAAGAATCCAATGTCAAGATATTTTTGTCTGAAATTTTCTGAAACATTTGGACCATGTTTTTGTGGCTTGGTTAAGTGGAGTGTTTTTCTGTCTGCAGGGTTTAAAATGATGCTAATCATAGAACAATATCGATATTCATAAACCTAACAGAACAAATCTCCCAAACCAAATTAGCTCGTATTATGTGGTCATTCCTCAGGGTAGGATGGACAGTGTCCAATGATTGTTACAGAAATGAAACTTGTAGTGACATGATCAAGGTTCACTAACCTCACAGGGTATAATGCTTTCACTGGTTAATAGTACTGTTTTCGGTTAATATCTCAATGTATATCTGTTTTTACAGGTTAATATCAGTGTACGTAATGTTTTACAGGTTTAATATCAATGTAATCTTTTACAGGTTAATATCATTGTAATGTGTTCACAGGTTAATACCAGTGTAATGTTTTTACAGGTTAATATCAGTGTAATGTTTTTACAGGTTAATACCAGTGTAATGTTTTTACAGGTTAATATCAGTGTAATGTTTTTACAGGTTAATATCAGTGTAATGTTTTTACTGGTTAATATCAGTGTAATGTTTTGAATCACAGGTCAGTGTAATGTTTTTACTCGTTATAAACATAATCTCCTTTCACTCTGCTAAGTACGTGCTTGTTTGTACATGCAAGTTCTCATTCCACTGCGGCAGGTTTCAGACAATGCTCTGGAATGCAGATAAATATTTTCTATGCAAGTAAGTGAGTTGTTGGCATAGTAATTAAGGCAATGTACCTATATCTGTTTCAAGTTAAGTCAGCTAGCTGCTGGTCACCAGCTGGGTGACAACACTCCCCAATGAGTTTCTTACCTGACTATATACTCGAGGTTCTGTTGGCTGAATTTTTACTGTCCCGCATTTTCAACTCTTTTTTAAAAAAAATTGTCTGTTTAATTAAAGCTCTTTTATTTTTGAGAAGAATGGGATACGAAACAATGGACATATAGTTTAGGCAGTAAACAGACTGATCTTTCAGTCAATAAACATGTTTATCATTTTGGAAATAACCGCATATTGCTAATGTATGTTCCCAGTTCAATTCCCAGCAGCCATCAAGAAACAGCAAGAATGCTGCCAATTGATTAGGTGCATGGTAATTGCAGGTGCTTGATTTTGAGTTGTATTCTGCAGATATTGGTGTTGAAACGTCAGACAAAAAGCATTAGACTGAGTGGTTAAGGTTCATCCAATGTTAGGAAGGCTGGGGTACTACTCAGATCTGAACTCTAGCGGTAAAGGCCGTGTCTTGTATCCAAAGTTCCCGTCAGTTTGATGTCTTTTTGCTGAGTTTTTATTTGACCTTGTTTCAGTGTAAATTACTTCAACAAATAATACACATAGGTAAACCCAATGCTTATGTTTTCTGGTTACTGAGGTACAAAAGTTATCCTATTAGATTTTTCTAGCCAGCCAGTTCCTGGATTGATACTTAGAATAAAAGCACCTGCTAAGTATTGACAACAGTTGTCACACCAGTATAGGTTCCATTAAAACACCATTGTCCATGAGATACTGTCTGTTACCGCTGGTCTTGGTTAAGTTCATTGACAACAATGCATTGTATTGGCTGAGAAGTGTTTGTTTTTGTCGTAGGTGTTAATGAAACCTGACAGAAGACTGCGGATTGCACTGTATGTGAACCGAGTCATGATTTACATCCATTGGAACTTTAGATTCAGAGGCTTTTAATAGAATTCATCTGCGGATCAAGTTGATAGGTAACCATATATTGATCTCCTTTTTTTAACAGGTGAAGGAGACTGTTCACATTTGTCGGGTAACTAGTAACCAGGAAGTAACAGGAGCCGCGAAATCAGCGGGACCGGGGAAAGTGGGAATTCCAGGAACTGGTTCAGAGAGTTTTAATGTCTAAGATTTTTCAAGATGGTGAAAACCTTTCAAGCTTATTTGCCAAACGAGTGCCACAGAAAGTATAGCTGTGTTCACTGCCGGGCACACTTAGCCAACCATGATGAACTCATTTCCAAGGTAAGCAACATCATTTCTATTGCTCACAAATTGTTTGTATCATTCTTGCATGACTTTCATTTGAAATAATAGAGAATATCATCTCTTTCTCATTATGTTGTAAATTAACTTTGAAAATAGATGTACTTTTAAGAAAACTACTTTCGGGCCAGCCAAAGTTTAAACCATTTGGTTGAAGCCAATTTTGAAGGGGGAGGGGGCAGAACAGAAATGTATGAGAAGTTTTCTCACGAAACAATACTTAATTCACTGTTAAACAGCCCTTTAAGCACAATGAACAAATTATTGTGACTGGGTATGGTGTTTGTTACAAATTCATGCACTTGACCAACTTTTGAATCAAAAAGTTTTTTGTGATCAACTTTCTTTTCACACTGGGAAGAAATGATTCAAGATTTTTATTTTGTATACCACATGCACTAATGGCTCATCGCAGAGGGACTTTTCCTCCAGCTTAGTACAGAAGAGACACTCTGTTCATCGTTCCTTGGTAAAAATCAGGAATGATTCCCCAGTGAATTCATTATGTAAGATAGAATAAATGTGATAAAGCTAAGGAAGATGTGAATCAAATAATGACAGAAAATTATTAGCCCCCTCAATGCTCAGAGATTCCCCAGTGTAGGTAGTCATTAATGACATATATATATGGTAGATATAATGAGACACCACTTCATTAATGTCAAAACCACTTACGAATAAGATCGGGGATAAGTTTAGTTTATATGCTTTGCACAGGTGAATCGTGATCGCATGTATGGAAGAGATGTGTTGTTACCTAATTTTTTCATGTCTGTTGTCAGACTTTCAAGTAATGACTCCGTTTTCTGATAATCAGATAACAAACAAGCAGTAGGTTTTACCTGGAGGTATAATAATAATATCATGATCTCTGTGTATGTCTGCAGTTCATATCCATACAGACAAGAAAAGGTGCACAATAAACAATTCAGCTATTAGTGAAAACTTTCATGTTATTTATTCTAACAATGAAAGTTAAATCCCACAAAAATAGTGTAGTGTAATAATTGTATCATGTGACATTTAAATTGTTACATGTAGAATATAATTATATCTTGTGACATCTATATATTACATGTAAGATATAATTATATCTTGTGACATCTACATATTACATGTAAGATATAATTATATCATGTGACATTTACATATTACATGTAAGATATAATTGTATCATGTGACATTTACATATTACATGTAAGATATAATTATATCTTGTGACATCTACATATTACATGTAGAATATAATTATATCTTGTGACATCTACATATTACATGTAGAATATAATTATATCTTGTGACATCTACATATTACATGTAGAATATAATTGTATCATGTGACATTTACATATTACATGTAAGATATAATTGTATCATGTGACATTTACATATTACATGTAAGATATAATTATATCTTGTGACATCTACATATTACATGTAAGATATAATTATATCTTGTGACATCTACATATTACATGTAGAATATAATTATATCTTGTGACATCTACATATTACATGTAGAATATAATTGTATCATGTGACATTTACATATTACATGTAAGATATAATTGTATCATGTGACATTTACATATTACATGTAAGATATAATTATATCTTGTGACATCTACATATTACATGTAAGATATAATTATATCTTGTGACATCTACATATTACATGTAGGATATAATTGTATCATGTGACATTTACATATTACATGTAGGATATAATTGTATCATGTGACATATTACATGTACTGGTGGGTTATAATCATGTGGCATTCAATGACAATTTTGTGATCATACTGTGAAACATATAAAAAAAAAAAAAAAGCCCAGTGATATCCTATTTTCGCTTTGTAATCTAGGCATAATTCACTATATCCAATGAGATGGGGTTTTTTTTCATTTAATATATATAAATATGCAAGGACTTATAAAATGGAAAGCATGTTTGCTAACTTTGCTTTATGATAATTTTACTTTACTTATGTATGTGTATACACATCTGGTATGTTCAGGGGACTGTGTTTGCCATTAGCTCTCAATTTTGTATTATATCATCTTCACCCTTTTCATATTCTCTCCTGTATATTTGACTCATAAGCTAAATTACATCTATCTGATGTAGTTAAAAAATATCTGTATCAATGAGGTGAAAAGTGCTTGCAAACTACCTGTATACATGAAAATGAAATCATACAGTGTAGAAAGTGTTTACACCAGGCGATAAACCACGTGTCAGTGTTGATAATACACACAAGTCATAACATGACCTTGCCGAACTGTATAGGGATCAGATATGATTGCTTTGATCAAATGATAAACCACAAAATATTTATCTGTAACAAACACTGACACCAGGGCCTGACCTTGATGGTGGTGATCCTTTCTATACACACACACAAAGTCAATACCTCAGCACAGAGTCTCTCTTGGCCTGCAGTCTCTTCAGTGCGAAACATTTAAAACTTAGAAGTTGTTGCGCAGTGTGTCACAGACCTAACTAATTCATTACAACAGGTCATTGCACCCTTTCATAAGGCTTCTCTACATTACTAAACCCGGTAATTGCTGTAGATGACTTTTCCTTTATATTAATAGGTTTCAGAGGGATTATGCAGGATTTATAAGTAAAGGGGAATAATGGTGTAATTGATGTGTGTTGTTTTGTAAATGTCTCTATATGGGGATGTGCATGGTAATCTTCTGAAAATGAACAGGAATTTGAAACTGGCAATTTTTTTCTTAAAAATGAGGAAGCAAAACCATCAAAAAGCAGGTGCCCCCAATGGTTATTTTTAGGTTTCTGATTTTGAAATGCTGTTACTACATTAACTAAAGGCTTACAATGGAAGTGTTGAGATAGTGAATTGAGTCAGTGATCTCTGATTATTCTGTAATAATATTTTTTTTTTCTTTTAGTCCTTCCAAGGAAGTCAGGGGAGAGCGTATCTCTTCAATTCTGTGTAAGTATAATCCTGACGAGATCTCTGTCTGTCCAATCCACAGTTCTGTGATCTGACTGGAAATTGTAGTTATGGCCTCCGAAAACACACTTATGATTTGAAAATTGACAGCTTGTTTCACAAGATGGAGCATTTGGACCGAAAAGAGTTTTAAACACTCTCTTTGGAATAATCAGGGAGAAAATTTTCTCCAGCATTGATGGAGAATCAATAGAGCTAGGAAAATAGAACTCCAGTAGGGGTCGTGAAGCAATGAATGCTATCTTTTATTGTGCTGTAGAGAGAGCCGCTTTGTTTTCTACCAGGCACTTATCTTGTTTTCAATGTTTTACAATTAAGTCACATATCTAAATTGCAAATAACTCATTCCTTTGCATTTTACTATCATATGATATATTTTTTCCTGCTGACTGTACACCAAATTCAATGAAAAAGAAAATGTGTTGTGAAATGCTATGCTCACATTTGATTGACCTTCACCTTTGAGTTCATTATTATCTTGAGTCTATCTAGTATACTTCTGATCTTGTGTTTCCAAAGCCATAACTGAGTCAACTTTCACATTTTACACTCTACATTTCATTGAAAGATATCCTTTGTTTAAACAATCATTCTGAACTCATTTTTTCCTGTAAATTTTATGAAATCTAAAACATCCATTACAAAACATCTGGACATAAATGCTATTCATGATTTTTAAAACTTTTACCAACTATTGCAGAAATATAATTAATGAAATCTTAACATCAACTTTTAGCATTCCATTTCCTTATATTATCCTTTGTTAGAGTGGATCAAAGACCTTGAGTGTGGTATTTCTTACAGTTATATATAATTATATGTATGGCTGTACAGGGGGAAAAGACACTGAGACCTGGCAGAAACTGCAATATTTGTTAATGGTGTAAGAGTTATACTGTAAGTGAATCTTGATAATCTAAAGTTTATAAAAAATGGTTAAGAAAAGTGGTTGTTTTCATTGAATTTATATATAGTAAAATTAATAGAAATTGACTCATTTATGGCAATTATATGCTGTAGTCCAAGTTTAATAAAGCTTTGCCCTGTAGACCACATTATTTAAATTTATTAACTGTGTTTGTCCAATTGACCAGTAGACCATATAATAATCTACATGTATTGAATATTGATGTCGGTTCCTTAATTTGATAGGTTCAACACATTAGCCTCTTGATGATCTATGGTTCTATTAATTGCTATCACTGACCTAGATCTATATCATGTCATCTAGTGATGGACATTTGTAGGTCAAACAGGGGAGGTTTCTAAATCTATGTACGTTCTCCATGGCAGACTGCCTCCAGTATCATCTTTTATGTTGTGTGTTCTTTCTCAATGTGTAGAATATAAATCCTGGGGGGCTATTAACTTTGTTTATAAACACGTGCTTGTAAAGCTTTATGTGTGCCACAAGGAAGATGGGATTTCTTGTAAAGATATGAAGCTGTTATCAGAAACAACTGATACCAAAGGAAGCAGAACTTTCCTAGAAATATGTTCTCACAATGATAGCTTGCTTATAGACGTGGATGTTTATTTTTAGGGTGAATGTTGGCTGTGGCCCGGCGGAGGAGCGAGTTTTACTCACAGGACTACATGCTGTGGCAGATATCTTCTGTGAATGCTGCAAAACCACACTGGGGTGGAAATATGTAAGCTGTGTGAAATAGATGAGAATTTTTCTAATTATCCCAAGGAGACTTCATGTAACAAACGCAGTACTGTCACATATAAACATAGAATTTCTGTAATTACCACAGCCCTGTATACATGTATCTGTAACTGTGACAAAACAAAGAATGGCAATTAGTAGACAAAATAGAATTAATAGACAATTAGTAGACAAAATAAAATTAATAGACAATTAGTAGACAAAATAAAATTAATAGACAATTAGCAAACAAAATAGAATTAATAGACAATTAGCAGACAAAATAGAATTAATAGACAATTAGTAGACAAAATAGAATTAATAGACAAATAGTAAACAAAATAGAATTAATAGACAATTAGCAAACAAAATAGAATTAATGGACAATTAGTAGACAAAATAGAATTAATAGACAATTATAGCAAACAAAATAGAATTAATAGACAATTAGTAGACAAAATAGAATTAATAGACAAATAGTAAACAAAATAGAATTAATAGACAATTAGCAAACAAAATAGAATTAATGGACAATTAGTAGACAAAATACAAATGTAGAATTAATAGACAATTATAGCAAACAAAATAGAATTAATAGACAATTAGTAGACAAAATAGAATTAATAGACAATTATAGATAGACAAAATACTCCATTAATAGGAGACTGGTATTATCTATTATATATACACCTGTACCTTATTTTCTAATATTTCAGGAACATGCCTTTGAATCTAGTCAGAAATACAAGGAGGGAAAATTCATCATTGAACTTGCACATATGATCAAAGACAATGGTTGGGCCTGACTGAAATAAGGCCCGTTACAGACAAGCAAACAGACTAGGCCCTTTGATGTTGGTGCAGTTATCACCGTGGCTCTGCATCATGTGACCTAGTCTCTCATTTTGAGAGGAGGCCGGGAGTGATTGGAAGCCATGCTGATATTGTAGACAGCTTCTCTTTGTGTAAACACTGGAGACAGCCTTGTGTTCATTCTCATCCAATTCACTACTCTCAGGAAATGTTACATCAATATATGGACCAATTCATGGAAAACACAGAATCCTCCATCAATGAATTTCCAGCATTGCTTTATCATACATTGTCTTCATCAACTAGAAGCTTTTTTCCTACAGTTTGCGAAAATTGTATCCCTCAGCATTCCATGATAAAGACATTTTGCAGCAGTGGTTTAGAAGATGGCTGTTCTTCGTTGTACTCGGTTTCCTCTGGTTGACTTTGTGTAAATCTGGCATGTCTCTCTCGGCTGTGTGACACTGAGCGGAGACCATCATATGACTTGCGGTTGCAGCATGCTCATCCGAGACAGCTCTGTGAGCTGTTGTAGCATGTGTACAATATCTTGTGTGTCGTAGATCTCACTATCTCATTTTATCTCAGGTAATGAAAATTCAGAAGAAGAAAAATCAAACCAGTTCAAGAAAGGCGTCAACATTGCATCCTGGGAGTAAGAAAAATATCAGGATAGAATTTTTCAAAGTTCTGTCTGTTTAACCAAACTATCTACATTTTGCACATACATTGTGTGTTTTTCTGCATTTGAACTTGGCCTCCATTTAGTAGCGCACATTGACTCTTTACTATACCGTTTTCTGTTTATGTTTTGCCAGGTTTTGCTGTGTTCAGTGTCGGATTCCCTTGCCTTTGTAAACTCTTCATGATTTATGGCTATGTAAGGTTATTTTTTCTCTCTTCTGTAATTTAATATTAAATTCAAGAGAGATAAGTAAATTTATGATCTATATGTCTTTCAGTTCAGCTTTTGCTTATAACAATATTTTGGTTTTTCATGTGTAATTGTGGCTAGGATATTAAGCAAGTTTGTTGTTTAGATTTGCTACTAGCATGTCTGTTTAAGTGATGGTGTATGTGATGCCTAATAATCTCCCATTGTGTAAATATGGGTGTGGTAGTAACACAGGTCCATTCGTTCACTTGCACAAACCATTTAAAAACTGATAAAAATGGTGAAAAAAATATTGAATTTAAGATAATCCAATGTCTTTCAAAATGTTAAATGATATGATTTTAACAGAAATGTTTTGTGTAATAGGCCTATTCTCCATTGAGCATACTCTTTAACCATTCTAGCTATTTGTATAACGTTTGATAAAGAGTGTCTCAGGCACTCAATTAAGTGTGCCGTTAATCCGAAATTCCTCTGATTCTTACCGCCACTTTTATCTTGTGATATGTGCGCATGTCACAATACGAAAGCGAATGTAAGAGTTGGAGGAATTTCGAGTGCCGTATGATTCTGGCACAGGCCTTCCCAACAGTAAAACGACTGACCATTTACATCTGTAAATTAAAAGTGAAACATTTTCATAACCTAATGAATTCACGGCTTATGGATTGAATGGTGTCTACTTTTTCCTGTGAGGATGCTGTTCCATATAATATTCACAAGTAGATTTGTCATGTGTAATTCTGGTCAATATATATATTTTGTTATCTAACTGTTTGACTGTGTTTGAAGTATTTAATGTAGTGCTGAGTTTGTAATTTTGATGGAAAACCTTGCTTTCATTTTGTTGTCATTATTTTATATTGTCACGCCTTGTGGTTGAAAGGCTTCAATAAATACTAAAATATGACATTGAGAGTGTTTTTAAGGTTAACACCAAGACACGATTAGAGGTGAAGATGATTGTTTACCGTCCCTCTCGAGAATATTTCACTCATATGGAGACAACAGCACTGCCGTTGAAGGGCTGCAAAATTTAGGCCTATGCTTAGCGTTTACGGCCTTTGAGCAGGGAGGGATCTTTATCGTGCTACCTCTGCCGTGACACGGGGCCTCGGTTTTTGCGACCTCATCCGAAGTACTACCCCATTTTGTCGCTTTTTACGACAAGCAAGGGGTACTGAGTACCTATTCTAACCCGGACCCCCACGGGATAGGTGAAGATGATGAACAGTGATCAATCTCATAACTCTTAAAAGGAATACAAAATTAAGAGAGGCAACCATGGTCCATTGAACATATCAAAGGTGGGGTCTGGTGCCTTGGAGGGGTAAGCACCCCTTGTCGACCGGTCACACCCGCCGTGAGCATGAACCCTATATATTTTGATCAGGTAAACGGAGTAATCCTTAGTCAAAATCTGTGTGTAAAGAACTCCCAAACAATGGGAATGAAACATTTCAAACAGTATTTGACCCAATGACAGGCTGTATGGGCACTCTACATCGATATAACGATCATAGAATTTGCGAATAAAAGATCAGACACTTGCAGAAAAAAAGTTCGGACACTTGCAAACACGACTAGAATAAACATTCTGACACTCGAACAGAGTAAAGGTTCTAACACTCGCACGACTAGAATAAAATCCTTGTACTCGTAGACACAAAAAAGTTGTAACACTCGTAAACACTATCAGAATAAAAGTTTTGACACGGCTAGAATACACGTTCTCGCACTCACTAACGCGGAATAAAAGTTTCAACACCCAGACACGGTTAAAATAAAAGTTATGACACTCAGAGACTCCAAATAAACAACACAATCAAAATAAAAGTCTTCACACTCGCAGACATGGTTAGAATAAAAGTAACACAGACTAAAAACGTCTGACACTCGCAGACACGGTTAGAATAGAGACATTGCTAGAGTAATTTACATTTTAAGGTAGCTCCACCCTCATGTGACTTATCAATATTAATGGTGGAAAAACTGTATTAATTTCCAACTCAGTATAGTTTAATTTAATTAACCAAAGAAAACGTATGTTGCAACTTTTTTTTAGGATGTCAGACATGCCAAAAACAGAAATGTCAACAACGGTTTAGAAAAACGGCTCATTAATAGATATGTATAAATTTATTGAGGATATTGGGGAAATCATTGAATAATAGACATACAGTACTTAGAGAAAATACCAAATAGGAGTTATTGCCCTTGACAACATTTTTTTAAATGATAAACAATTTATTATCTATGAAAAATATAAACTTTATCAATATCAATAGTTTGCCAATTTTTTTTTTTTTATTATTATCATTATTTTATCCAGTAAATAAAATTCCTTTGAACTATCTATTTCTATCATGCGCAAAGTTTAATTTGATAAAGATTTTTGCAAAAATCCTATGACATCACATAAGGATCGATCTACCTTAACACCCAGTCGACTTCGAACACGGATGCTGTTAAATTGGCTTTCAGATGTTTCACCACCAGGCGCTTTACTCTACTGTTGCGATAACAGTGACGATCCGTTGTCGAAGTGATATCAGGTGTGTATTCGCAGTATAGAATTCTTACATTGTAGGAGGAGGACGCGTTATTAGTATATGCAACTGTGAAACACACCGGGTCATGTAGAGTTCATAGACATTATACAACGATATATATATATCATATTATGTTTTTTTTAAAAAAACAGTTTGGACTTCATAGTCCCTATACATGTTTTGGTATTGAAGATGAGTCACAAGTTCACTTCGTCTGGAAGGAAAACATCGGTGATTTCTGAGATATTTTTAGACTTGTTTATGTCCTTCAAATTCACCAGTAGTGAAGCACGTGTTTTTACATAATTTAAAAACACTTATCAAAAAATAATCTGGCACATTCCCAGTAATTTTGTCGATCAACCTGTATCCATGCGCCCAGAACCTTGATTGATTTCTGTCGTAAATTTAGCAAACACTTTCCATTTCTAATTAAAGTTCCATGTTCTGTTGCATTGTTATGCGCTGTCGTACGTGTATATATTTTTAACGATGTTTATATTATTTGGTCGCTTGTAATCAATATGTTTAAGGAGGAGTAACTCTTGTTCACAATATACCGACTTCATTGCAAACCAATGCACGGACTCAATCTATCAAAGGAAATGATTTGCTATTAGTAATTTCTTATCTCTTCAATTATCTATCTATATATTTGTCTATGTATATATTCATTAACTTATCCATTTATCCAAGTCTTTTTTCTTTATTTTTCTCTTCGTAAATTAATTCAATTTGAGCATACAAAGTATAATATATTGTCATTTTAAAAAGGATTTGGAAATATC
This sequence comes from Ostrea edulis, assembly GCF_947568905.1. NCBI lineage: Eukaryota > Metazoa > Mollusca > Bivalvia > Ostreida > Ostreidae > Ostrea > Ostrea edulis. The sequence continues at coordinate 101,574,873 of NC_079164.1, forward strand.
ATGAAAATGTTCAGATGAAACTTAGTGATTTAGTAATCTTTCATAATTCTCTCTCTCTCTCTCTCTCTCTCTCTCTCTCTCTCTCTCTCGATTATTCTATCTGCATTTTCCGTGTTATGTACTCTCTCTCTCTCTCTCTCTCTCTCTCTCTCTCTCTCTCTCTCTCTGGGAACCTTATCGGCATTTTCTATGTTGTTTGGTACCGCCTGGAATCTGCCTGTAGCTTTCATATACGAAAAATACATTGATGTAACCTCGAGGTTGAATAACAGTTTCAAATTTGTGTAATCCAGCGAGGTATTCCGAGTGATTGTGCAACGTGAAAACCCATTTCTAAGATCTACTACGTGAAAACAGATTTTAGGCATAAACTCAAAGATTCCATTGATATCTCAGAAATTGCAGATCGTGAAAATTATATATTTTATTCTTTATCCTCTCCCAAGTTTTAGTTTATTTATTTATGAATAGGCACATAAACAATATAAACACAAGACAATATCACGGAGGAACACACAGTTAAAACAAAAATTGTTGTTAAATACATAAGATAAAAGGGTAAACTTTAACAGCAGCACAGTCAATAACTTAAAAGCCATATGACTTATTTCCGATGGGCTCCTTTAAGCTTCGAACTAATTGGCAAATCCCGACCCAGGAGGAAGATCTAAAACCCCACCCCCTCAATACACAGGGGCTAAGCCCAAAACGGGCTTAAGCCCCTGTGCCTCAATACACACAGAGAAGAAACATGTGACGTCACATATTTGTTGCGCTTTGTCAGAGTTGTCTTTCTTAGTACCCATAATCAGTCCGTCCACCTTAGCCCCTTAATATTAATGCATCAAATATTTTTAAATGAAGATGTCATTCTTAAAAGAAATAAATTGTGACGTGATTACAACGTTCATGCTATGATAAACACCATCTAGAGAGCCGAGATCTCTTAGATTCCTTTCTTATGAAATGCATTGAGCGCTACTTGCCTTCCTTTTTACAGCAATATATGACGTATTTCTTTTCTTCTACCCACTTCATATAGATCTATGATTAACATTTTTATAACCCCAGATTTTACAACTGTACATTAGAAGACAGATTGCCATGTGGCAGATAAATAAACTGATTTTCCTTTTCGCATCAAAGAAATCCTTCTTTAAAAAGTCATAGGATACCCAAAATTTTGGATGCATTAAATGAAGTAGGAATTTGCTTTGTGGGATTTTCTATTACTTGATTTTTAAAAATGTAAATCGGTCAGTAATATATGAAATGCACCAATAAAAAGACGATTTTAAAGGTTTTCAATTTTTTTGGCTAATGTTTTTCCATTGTATTTCCAAGTATAGATTTGTGAATAATGCAAAACTAAAGGTGGTTTCATTGGAAAGGTTTGGGAAATCCTATGTATTTTATGAGGTTATAAAACAATTATGTTCTCATAGTTCGTAGGCTCCATCCCGTCTTCTATAACCTTTTAATGTCAATGAACACACAGCCACAGGACCTTTCAAAATTATTTAAAGTTTTTGTGTTAATTTTCTAGTTTCCATTATTTACAATACATGCATAATTCAAACTAAATGAGATCATTTTGTATTCCTTAAACTGATTCCTCCATCATTTAAGGCTTTACAAATATTAACTTTTTGACGTCTATCGGGTTAAACATATGTACCAGTGTAGAGAAATATCGAATTTTCTCGGTATAGTGCTTTTCGAAATTTGCTTTTAATTAAATAGCTGCGCATAATTACTAACAAAATAGACGTCACAAATCAACATCCAATGCTTATATTTACATTCAATTTACATGAAATTTTTGAAAGCGTCATAGTAATATCCAGTTTTCTAGAAATCTCCGTGCGTGTTGGTCAACAAATTAGAACAGCCATGAATGCTTTCTTCCCGAGGTAATTGGTCAAATGACATTGTGACGTCAACGTTGTAATATTAGAATGACGTTGTGATGCCTTAGGTGAATATTGCAAAATGACCTAGATCTACTTGATATTCGGTAGCATCAGGCAATGGTGTTCTAGTAGCATCATTTGTAAAAGCACATGCAATAGCGCGTTGTTACAGGACACATCACAGCGCTAGCACTTTATACAACGCGGCGCCGTGTCGTCAAAGAACAGCACCAACACAACTTTACACAACGCGCCGCCGTGCCGTCGAAGAACAGCGCCAACACAACTTTACACAACGTACCGCCATATCGTCAAAGGACACGAAAACATAACCTATCGGATCACGCGCTCGTCCTTTTCCGTAACCGGTAGTAACACAACTTTACATCATTCGGCGAACTTCGGCAGATTCCGGTACCTAACACTTAGATGGAATCGGCCGAGGTGATCCGAGTGCCGTCAAAGAACCAATCAGAATTCCCCGAATGTCTCGCGCACTCGACATAGATAGATATATGTCGAGTGCGCAAGACATTTAAGGATTTCCGATTGCAAAGAACACGCGTACGTTAAAACAACTTCACACAACACACTGCCGTGCTATCCAAGAACACATTGACACAACTAAGCAAGGTGAGTTGTGTAAAGTTGCGTTAGCACGACCATGTGTTCAGTGACGTTGGGTATTGAATTTTCGCAAATGGTTAGATAATTATCGTAACACTGTGCCAAACACTGTTAGAACACCATACCAAACTTTTGTATTATTCCTGAAGTTTTAAAGAAAACTGAATTGCCAAAGAAAACATCTTGGTTGACAGGCCGTACATCTTGATCATTAATTTAATCATTGATTTGATAGCCATGTACATATATCCGCCGTATGGGAATAATTTACTATTAATGCATCTATCATTTCCCTTTTGCTTGTAGATTCTCATACAGACTACTGTCACACGATGCATTTTTATTGTTGCTTTTGTTGATGTAAATAGAACGAGGTGGGGTAGCTGTATGAACGAACACACACTTTCTTATCTCTTTAATTTCAATCATATGAACATTTTTAATAACTTTTCATTACGATATACAATCAATTCCCTACCACGAATTTTAAGATTCCCCATATCTGTCTAGTTTTCTTTAATGTGTATCTAAGCTCAGGTCATTTCTTCGTCCATATCAAGAAAATTGTTTACAATCAATGATACATCTGTAGCACAAAAAGTGGAAGCTTTTTTTCTTCATTATTTCAAATCGTGTACATAGGGATAAATAAATCTGTGTATTGATTTTGTTTTTCATTTCGACGAACATGATGAATGTTGTCAAAATAGATTTGTTTTATCCTGTCAAATTGTCTCCAAGCACTACCCCTCCTTCAGTCCTTGTATGGTTTTCAATGAAACTTTGAACAAAGACTGAGTAGAAATGCCTAATTTTGTACACACTCAGGTGTTTTATTTCGATAAACAATAAAATTAAATTAAGGACCCTTGCTAAAACAAATCGAACTTCTATGTTTTCAATTTTTGTGCAAAAAATGTGATTAAACATCCAAAACATGTAGAAATAGCAACATTACAAACTGAATTAAGTCAAGTTGATCAAATCATGGTTGCTTACTTAGTTTTTTATTCATTCATTTACTTTTAAGAACTATCTCCGTATAGATACACTCTGTAATCACTTGAACTCTTTTCACACATTGATTAAAATTGCTCCAGTCGCATCACATAAGTAAATATTCTACCGTAAGGAAACTTTCAAGCATGCTTGAATTTTGTCAAAAGCTATAAAAATTGGAATTCGTCAAAAGGGGATATTAAATTTCTTTGTAAAAAGTGTCTTTAATCAGCTAAATAATTTTAATATCCTTCACCTTTGGGTTGTGGTTTGATTTCAATGAGCCATTGTACGAATTTTTTTTTTTCAATATTGTGTGTGGGTGTTTCAGAGTGGATAGTGTTTAAGGAGGTACTCTACATCGTCATAATGGCTGACTTCCTTTAAAAACATGGAGGAAAAAATCAATATCAGCAATATTTGACTTTTCCTTTTCAATTTAAATACCCAGCTGAGTAGATCAGTAAGATCAGTAGGTTAGAATACCGACTGCTGAACTGTAGGTCGCAGGTTCGAGTCCAGCAGGGGTTTTAAATTTTTTCCAGATTATCTTCGACTAAAACTGTATTTTTTGACAAAATAAAGTAAATTTGAAAAATTTCAACTTCAAAATATTGTTGTACATATCCTCCATTTTTCATCTAAATCAAAATTCTCTGTTGTAGCATACCTCCTTAAGGTCCCCACCAATAAAGGTACAATCTCTTGTCAGAGATTTTCTCGTTGTGGAGAAGATAAAGACATGGGCTGTGTATTGCCTGGACATTTCGTATTGCGATATTTTTAACTATATTGTGATATATATTGCAATATTTTCAATAAGAATTAAAATGATCTTATCTTATTAAGTATAAGGAAATATATGGCCTCCATCAGCCACGTACCTCAACAATGGTTTGACTTTACACTGATTAAGTGTTTCGGTGGTGTAATAAGAGCTTACAATATTGAAATATTTAATGAAACGATAGAATTTTAGCTGCATGCAAAACCACCTCATCTATACAATTATCATGCAACCGATTATTTCCAAATTTATGATTTGAGCATATCCCCCAAATTTTGATAGCGTTCATATGATACAGTAAATAGGTAGACTAGATAAATCTCTCTCTCTCTCTCTCTCTCTCTCTCTCTCTCTCTCTCTCTCTCTCTCTCTGGGGGGGAGGATGTGTCAGTATTTCATAATCTTTTGTTTTATTTTATTTATTTATTTGAGTTCCAGGGCTGTATTTGATGACAAACATAAGAGGTATACCTTGGTTTTTTAGCTTACCTGAGCCAAAGGCTCAAGTGAGCTTTTCTGATCAAAATTTGTCCGTTGTCTGTCGTCGTCGTCACTGGGCCAATTTCAACTAAACTTGCCACAAAGCATCCTTGGGTAAAGGGCTTTCAAGTTTGTGCAAATGAAGAGCCATGTCCCTTTCAAAGGGGAGATAATCACAAAAATAGGGTGGGGTTATTTAAAAATATTCTTCTCAAGAACCACTGGGCCAGAAAAGCTTATATTTACATGAAAGCTTCCTGACATAGAACAGATTCAAGTTTGTTCAAATCATGGCCCCCCAGGGGTTGGATGGGGCCACAATAGGGGATCAAAGTTTTACATAGAAATTTATAGGGAAAATCTTTTTCTCAAGAACCTCTGGACCAGAAAAGTTTATATATACATGAAAACTTCCTGACATAGTGCAGATATAAGTTTGTTAAAACCATGGTCCCCCGGGTGTAGGGTGGAGCCACAATATGGGATCAAAGATTTACATGGGAATAGATTAGGGAAAAATCTTTTAAAATCTTCTTCTCAAGAACCATTGAGCCAGAAAAGTTTACAGATACATGAAAGCTTCCTGATATAATGCAGATTCAAGTTTGTTCAAATCATGGCCCCCGGGGGTCGGATGGGGCCACAATAGGGGATCAAAGTTTTACATACAAATATAGAGAAAATCTTGAAAAATATTCTTCTCAAGAACCATTGGGCCAAAGAAGTTGACTCGTTGGACGAATGTGCCAAGAGGCTCCTGACTTGGAAAGAAGCTATGGAAAGGAAAGGACTGAGGGTGAATGCGGGCAAAACCAAGATCATGATCTGCAGTACGGGTCTTGACCTACTTCAGGACTCGGGCAGCTTCCCATGTGCTGTCTGTCGTACAGGTGTAGGCAGCAATAGTATGTTCTGCAATTGCTGCAAGCACTGGGTGTACAAGAAATACAGTGGGCTCATGCACCTGTCTGTGGACCCTGACTTTAGATGTTCAAGATGCAGGGGAACAACTCACCCTCTTGACGGCAGGCCGCAGAGTGATATCCAAGTTGGTCTGGAAAAGTTGGAGGTTGTAGGCTCCTTCTGCTACCTCGGAGACATGCTTTCCGCAGCTGGTGGCTGTGACCTTGCAACCACTACGCGTGTGAAGACTGCTTGAAAGAAGTTCAAGGAGCTGCTACCAGTCCTGACATCACGCCACCTGTCGTATAAGACCCGTGGTCTAGTGTATAAAACTTGTGTACGGAGCGCTATGCTCCATCCCAGTGAGACCTGGGCACTGACCAAGCCAAATCTTCATCGCCTACTATGCAATGACAGGGCCATGATAAGACAGATCTGTAACATCAAGCCAGAAGATATGGCCACTGTAGGTTCAACTGAATTGCTGGGGCGGCTTGGCATCGATGACCTCGACCTCATCTTAAGGGAAAGGAGACTCCGCTGGTATGGCCACGTTGTCAGATCCAGCAGTGCAGTCAAGTGCGCTTTAAATATACAAGTTCCTGGGAGACGTAGAGTTGGTCGGCCAATGCTATCACGGAGAGAGCTGACAGAGAAAGATCGTAGAGAATAGAAGCTCTCTACTGCCGACCCTCAAGACCGAAAAAAATGGGGGGAAATGGAGATCTGAGGTGAGATCTGCCATGCCTGCAGCTAGCCAGATACCTGGAAGGGGGCCACTAGTGTGGACATTACCCGTAATTCTGCACGAAAATAAAAAGGAACCGACAACAACAACAAAACATTTACATGAAAGCTTTCTGACATAGTGTAGATTCAAGTTTGCAAAAATCATAGCCTCCATGGGTAGGTTGGGGCCATAATACGGACTATGGTTTTACATGCAAATATATATGTAAAGTCTTCAGATATGGGCCAAGATGACTCAGGTGAGCGATGTGGCCCATGGGCCTCTTGTTTGTTTTTCCCTTGATTGCATCTGATGACCGTCTGGTAAGCGTGGCCGGATTGCAGTTACATGTATTAAGTGTCACTTGTATATTTTGATTGATTTCATTATCAATATACAGCCCCTCGTTAAAAGGTTTTATTTTATGAAAATAGTCGGTTTAAGAGTTTGGGACGTGTTTGTATGTTTGGTGTATGTTTTAAAAATCCAGGTTGTAAGTTACCTCAAATCGCATTTTTTATACACCGTACATGGAGTGCCAAAGCGAGTTATATAAGTAATATCTATTTAAAGTCGGCAATGTACAATTCAAGCAGTTGGTGAGTAGAATTAACTGTCGTGAATAAATAATGGATTTCTTTGTCTTCTCCATAATATATAATAAAAGGATCGTCACGATAATGCGCCCCATATGGTACGATCAATCTCTCACCAGAGGGTGTTACGCTACACTGTGAAAGTGAAGCTTGCGTAGCGCGCCCTCTGGTGAGAGAATGATGGTACGATATGCAATCTCGAGCTTGTAACTTAATTCCGAACCCGAGCTTTTTCTCGGTATATCGATACTAAAAAAAAAAAAAACCACAATGCGATAACCCCGTACACCGGGACATCAATATTACTGAGCTGTGCTAATGAAAACACTAAAACTTTCATTCCTTTTCGCTTTCTTTTTCGACTGATCCAAATCCGTTTGCAGACATATCTTTATCTAAAACACTCTAGATATAAGTTAATCTTGCCATGCTGAATCACGAATCAAAGAAATAAAAGTATGGAACCTTTTGTAAATGAAATAGTTTTTGCTATAGTAAAATGTGGAATAAAAGTTTTGCAATCGTAAACCAGAGTTATTAGTTAGTTATTATTTCAGTTATTGTTTGGTTATTGCTCAGTTATTGCTTAGTTTAGGTTGTTTTGGAAGTTATGTCTAAAACCTTATTGCCTTCATTTCCGTACATACCAATATTTTCCATGATATCAATCGGTCATCAAGCATTATCAAGTATTTATGTGAAAGGATTAACACACGATTACCCGACTGCCCGGGCACATCATCGAAATATTCCAGCTCTGTAAGTATTTAAGCACATTACTGTAAATCTATCGACAAACCACTTACTTCTCTATTGAGGTTACAAGATTAGAACTTGGTGTCGATCCAAAATCGTTTGAACAGTTCCAAATAGACAAGCCGGGATCTGGGAATTTACCCTGGGACACGGTGTGCCCTTTTACCTTTGATTCCGTTAGAACTACAAATTGTAGAAGTGGTTCTAGAGCACACTTGTCTATACAATCTATCTTGGTGTTTTAAGTTATTGCACATTTTGTTTTATTTATTTGAGCAACATACGGCACAATAAGCGCAAGAATCGAAACGTTTTATTTTTTCTTCCACTAAATCATCGCGTGTTTTAATAAATGTCATTGTACGAAAGTGACGTATCACTTGATTTATTTATGGATAATTTATCAAGCAGTAACCTGTGTAGGACATCCGTTTAATTCAATACACCGTATAATTCAATACACTTTAAGCATTTTCAATGCTAGAAACGATCAATTTACATGCATAATAGGGCTTTATTGCGGGCCGTCAAGCGACATTCTTAGTATCAAACTACAACAAGAATACGACATCATTTTCTTAGCTGTCTCCATACTGGTAGCTTCTGGTCAACTTATCGCTCTGGATGATCTGTAAATATCAGTGATTTAAAAACAATATTCCGATAACTCGGCACTCAGCCCGACCAGACACCTAAGATTAATGACGTCATTCGTTAATCTGTTAATCAGGAACCTAAACAAAGGAAAAACAAACAACAAAATGTTTCTAGATCACAGATAAAATTGAACAGCTCGGTGTGAAAATAAGACATGTGATCTCTCTGATGTCGAACCTGTGAACTCCAGTCCCTGAAGTTTCTACATCCCAGCTAAAATAGAATTCCACCGACTTAACCAGAGTAATCTTGTTTTACCAGACGCAATTATTTCTACAATTCAATTGCCATTTAACCAAAATTATCCTATTTGATATATCTTTGTTTACTCAAAATATTAAACGTTTATCCGCATAAAACCATCTATCGTTTTGTACGTGCGATAGAAATGCTCAGTACATTTTCAACAAAAAAATCCCCTGTCAGCCCAGACAATGCCGTTTGTAAATAGCTAGTGCACGTTTCGAGTGCATAAATCTCTCCTCTAAAGATTAAATACTAATTGTGCAGACAGAAATGTCCCCCACAATAGAGTGGGGGCGACACTGGGGACTCCGGTTTCCAGTCCTCACGTATTCTGGCCAGTCACCCGATGTCCTTCCCGTCTATAATCAGCCGCGTCTTCAATATTCCTCTTCTAATCAGTCGGCTATGATTTGCAGACCCCTTTCAGTGAATTATATTTCAATGGAAATTTCGTAGGCGGGATACAGTAAAAATCCTTTGTGTTCAATCATTGGAATTTACGTGTATCTGCATTTTCATCTACCGCGACCGTTTAAAACGAAGTAATAAATTTGCACAGCGAATAGATACATAAATGATCATTTTTATGGAAAGTAATTGCTATGTAATTGGTGCTGTGCTCGGTGTGGGGTTCTATGTCATTCAGCCATGGAGATCATTCACGGAGGACGACATACTTGCCTCGCCCATGAAAAAAAACACCCTGAAATTGAAGTAATAAGTGTAACTAACAGTTTATTTCAATAAATAAGTCAAAATGAATTATTTACAACAACTGGCCCCCGAAGGAAGGACAAATAACTGATCCCCCAAGGAGGCACACACAATGGAATAAATAATCAACAATATCACAATAATATTCAACAGGCTTCGTTACTGGGGACGATGCCAGGTGACCGGCCGAAATGATCCGATGACCCGTCAAGATATTATTAACGAAGTTCCGCTTTATCTAATTAATGATAACTTAAATAACCGTAATTAACGTCCGAATCTCAATGTTGCATTGATACCTGCCATTTATAACAAATTGATGCAAGTGGTGACCTTTTATGTGAAAAAGTGAAGATAACGAACAGTGGTCAATCTCATAAATCCTATAAAGGAATAGGGCAAACACGAACTCCTGGACATAGCAGATGTCTAGGAGGAGTAAGCATCCCCTGTATATAATTGTATATGGGTTGAGTGACCTTGAGCTTGTAACTTTTGTTTTAATTGCAAATGCGTTACCTTAACAGAAGAATAAACAGACATACATGCTGATAGAAACTAATAAATAATTAACTATATGTATACTATAGTGTTACCTGTCATGATATGTATCACTGGTCACCTGTAACAAAAACATAACACAACCGGAGTGTAAATGTTTTGGACGGAGTATCACAAATGAGTCATTGGCACTACAAAGTGACCATACTAACTACGTAGGTCACGTTTAGATAAATCTCTACAGAAAACCACAACAACGTATTCAAAATACAGAAACATCCCTGACAAATGCAGCAGATTTTTTTCTCTCCATTCGACCTCTTGAACCAGCCTTAGACTGACCACCACTGACAGGTGTCCACATTTAACTGTATTACATAACGGTGTCCTTTTGAAGGTATGACCCACTAATGACCAATTAACTTCACCGCTGTCCACCGCACTGCATCGAGGTCCCTGTGAAACACGTGCGTGAAAACGGTCACATGAGAAAAAAAAGTAATGACTTGTACCTCTTCAAACAAAAACCTCGTGAACTTTCTTTTTGTTAATTTTGGACGGTGGTAAGGTTCCTCCGAACGGAGAGAATGGTCTTTGATCAGAGCCCTCTGGACTCCCAACAGGGGGACGCCACATTTGTTTGTTGAACTTTTTAACTAGCACTGTCTTCCCAGGGGTGGCCTCTTTCGACGGAGTTTGAATTGGTATCGAATGCTGCGCGCGCAGAGGCACTGGTTTCACACTGGAAGTTCTTTTGACGTGAGAGAGATCATGTAGTGATTTTCGTATTTCTTTGTCGTCTCTTCGAGAGAAATCTGAAAATAAACTGGACATTGACAGACTATTCCATTAATTACACATTGACCGACTATTTAACATCATCCATATCTGCTGAAGACAGTTTGTATTATAAATTTATTAACACCTTGATCATGGATGCACGCAGAGCTGGGAAAAGGGGTAGGGGTGCCCCTCGGCCACACTTGGGGGGGGGGTGAAATATTACATGTGTTTTCCATATATAATAATACAATAACATGGGTGGTGCTTACTTAGCACGAGATCGTAAGACGTTTTTTTTTTCTTTTTCTGGCGCACTTTGAGGAGTAATGCGACGCGCCTAGATTTAGTGTCGTGTCTATTTCAACCTTATTTATTTTCAATTTTGGAGAGTTCCACTTTATTTGGCAGGAATCCCAGCCTTCTACCATTATTTACCATGTTTTTAGGACAACTACCTTTATCTGAATAAACAACTAGTGGTGTGGATACTTGATCAATATCAAGAGTTATATTTCAGATATCTATTATCGAAATAGCAAGGTGAAAGTTGTAAAACCTCTTGTTATGTAAATAACGATATACTAACAGAGCTAAACATGGATCGAATTTTGACAAGTGTGTCAGCTTGCCGCAGAAACCTATTGAAGCCACGAGATTATTATTTTCCAAAGAAAATTTAATCCATCGCTCAAACATTTTCTCATATTTTTAGGACCTTTGACTGTGAATTAGGTCAAGATTGTTTTAATAATATATCTACGGCGTTACATTGACGAAGACAAAAGAATTGGTGTATTGATAATATGCGAACCTGCAAACCGTCGAGCGATTGGCTGGGGTGCCAAAACCAGCGCTGGGCGTTTTAATTCAAGATAAATATTTTACATCGAAACACGGTGACTATCGGAGGAGAAAACAAACAGGGCCAAGGAAGACATTGCTCAAGGGGGGAAAATACCCCAAATATTATCAGGACTTATTGCATAACCTCAAAAACCCTATTCAATTAGATGACCATTTGTTGGTATTAGATGGTAAATATTTAAATCTTAATTTTTTGCGAGATATTTAACTTTGAAGAGAAAGGTATTCGAAAAATACTGATAAATTTTAAATATTTTTTTCTATCTGAAGCCGAACTAAACAGGTAATGAAGATATTTCTGTGCGTTTTATCAATGCATTCACAGACAAAATATCGATATATTGAAATTTTAAAACAAATTCGTTTCGCATATGCAGTAGACATGTTAAAGCCACATGGTGTTATTTTTGACAGTAAGACAGATTTCCTGAGATCTGGTGCATCAAAATTGGTACCGTAGAAGTTTCACATCACCATGTGGTGTTATTTTTGACAGTAAGAGAAGTTGTCTGAGATCACCATGTGGTGTTATTTTTGACAGTAAGAAAGATTGTCTGAGATCACCACGTGGTGTTATTTTTTACATTAAGAGAAGTTGTCTGAGATCACCACGTGGTGTTATTTTTGACAGTAAGAAAGATTGTCTGAGATCACCACGTGGTGTTATTTTTTATAGTAAGAGAAGTTGTCTGAGATCACCACGTGGTGTTATTTTTTATAGTAAGAGAAGTTGTCTGAGATCACCACGTGGTGTTATTTTTGACAGTAAGAGAGGTAATACCTGCTGACTGCCTGATATCAGGTGGTGCCTTCATAGATTGGAATCGTCTAGCTAAAATTTTCCTTTTGTCATTGTTTGCCATCAAATCTTCTCCAGATCCACGCATAATAGGCAAGGACGGCTTAGGGGAGTCACTATCGCACGCTGTTACAGTTTCGTCCAGTTTTATGAGAGGCGATCCCGAGCCCAAACCCGAAAAAGAAGGTTCCGAATCAGTAAAGGATTTAGATTTGTCTAACGTTCGTTGTGAAAACGACATTTTTGACACAGACGGTTGAATGGAAGTATTTGTTTCGACTATAGGCGCTGGATGGGTATCCCTCGGTGATGGTTTTCCAAGCGAAGGCGTCGCCTTCTGCTTAAATGCATCTTGTCTCTTGACTGTTGCCTCACTCCTAGGCGTTCGTTGAGAGTTTGGTTTGGTAGATGACACTCGGGGTGACAAGGACATTTTGGGGTGAAGTAACGCCTGAAAGCCATACACACCTGATCCGTCAAACGAACTGGTAGTCTTACTAGAATCCAACTTAATGGCTGGAGATACACTAGCTTTCCCGCCGGGCACATTTGCATTTTCGTCCGTTCCTTCCCCTGGCTCTGACCTTGGTTCAAAATGAAAACTTGAGTCGAGGTCATCGTGCACATCTGCGATACCCGAATCAACCGTTTTCTGGGAATACCCCGAATGCAGGGAGTCTCTATTCTGACTTTCAACGTTTTTCTCATCACTTGATTTTGCCAAGTTGATTTCGCCGGAGAATGATTTGTTTCTCATGATTTCTAACTTTATCGTAGACTTGTCCTCCAGCTGAAATGAAACACTCCTCTTTATTTCATTGGGAGATTTAGAAGCTAAGAAAAGCTCAGCATTTCGCGATTTTTCGTCTTTGTGCACTTTAGTCTTTTCTCCGTTTTTTGATGCCCATTTTTTTGATTCATCAGTTTTGGTTGAACCCGATGTAATATGAGTTCCTGAGTCGGAATCTGAATCACTGAGAGCGTGGATGTGCAGATCCCGTATCGTAGCGTAAAGATCCGTCATGGAGTATTTTTCCGACAATTTAAAAAATTCGCTTAAAATTTCACATTGCATGCAAAGTGCGCCAAACACTGGCACTGGCTCTTGGTCCAGGTCATTACCAGATCTAATTCCATTCTCTTTAAATTCAACAGAACTCTTCTGTTCGTATCCGGTTAAATATCTTACATTGGAAATCAAATTCAGACCTTCTTGTGTCGCTCTTTGCAATAGCTTAAGTAGCTTTCGTGATTTCAAATCCGCTTTTTCTTTATCAGTTATGGCCAAACTGTGAACTCCGGAGATCAACCGTGACAAAAATGCATTACATATGTCACAAGACAACGATTTTGCCAAAGTGCATGATTCATTTTCAGAATTATGGAATATCCGCGGTATATTTTTACAGATCGGTGTACCGGAGTATCGTGGATTAGCTAACGTATGTTTTAAATCACTATCGTAATGGTCATCACCATGCTTCAACCTATTTTTCCTTATATCATCCCATGTAGTGCATGCGATTTCAGTATCTTCAAAAGATATCAAATTGTCTTCACTATATCCAGTATTAAAACGGCTGTCAGTCACATCCTTATGGTCCTTGTAATTGAGCTCCCTCTGTACAGTGGTTGAGTCTCCTTTGAACACTGTACCGACCTCTTTGGAACTCTCCAATTCTCCACAAAAGTCTAAAGGTATGTACCCCACATTCCCCTCATAGGTCCGTACAAACACCCACCCTCCGACGCTGTAGAGAAGCTGCACGATGTCCCCCTCCGACACCAGGATTTCCGTGGATTCCTTCTCGCTAGGAATGAATGTATAAAGCACGACAGCGGGGTAGCCAAGTTCTAGAGTTGGCACTCTGCCGGACGGATTTAAATCACGTGATTGGTAAGCAGACGACATTTTTAAACCTGTAAATATCAAGATCAATAGTCCTGAATGACGTTTTATTTTACCTATACTTGATGTTAAGAAATGTAGTACACCTTTAGAAGTGATAAATGAATACACAAACAGTACACATAACATAATTGATCGTGGCTGCCAGCCTTTTGCTCTGTAAAAGAATCAACCTAGTGGGACCCATTCAGATAAGCACAAGCAACCGAAAATGAAAGATACCGAATTATTGAAAAAGAATAACAACTTCCGAAGGATTGTTATCCGCATTGCATTGTTTCAATATCTTTGTTGATAGGTGTAGAAAAAATGTTTTGTTGGGTATTGTATTCCATATATATAACGTGTCGCCATCGCTCTAACAAGATGCAGCTGAAAACTCGTTAGCTGATACGAAATGGAAAATATCTTAAAGCCATATTGATATCTGCACCTGCGACAAGTACCCAGTGCATACTAATATCAATAGGTACACTTACAATATACCCATTCAAAACGTATCATTCTGCATGCTCCGTGTAGGCTTTTTAATGCAGAAGGTTTTTTTTGGGGGGGGGGGGGTAGGTTTGTTTGTGTTTTGGGGTTTGGTTTTTTGGGGGTTTTTTTTTTTTGTAGTTTTATTTATTTATTTTTTTCTTCTTTGCACTGCATTTTTTTCTTCTTTCAACGAGATACAAACACCACGCTAAGGAATGATAATTACTGCTACTAAAAAAAAAATTATTTAGGAGATTGGAATTCGCAATTCTGTTAAGTAAACATTGAAACACTGAACCAAAATGGGGTCACAATTGTGAAATTTTCTTAAACACAAACAAACCCTTTTGTTTTTCCAAGGTCGTGTTATTGATTCTGAAACCGATAATTTTACTACTCTGTTGTTTTTAAATCTAAAAAAAAAGTTGTGTAAGTGAAATGAATGGTGTCTACAGTGAGTTAATAATCGTACCTGTCTGTACGCATGTATATAGATTATCGACACACTACACGGTTTTTCTAATTAGCTCTCAGTATCCAATGTCCTGCCTAGAATTCAGGTTTGATACAGAATGACCGAAATATGAATTGACGGATTTCATCCATATCTTTGTCATTGGTTGTAAAAAAAAAAAAAAAAATTCCTTGTTTCGTATTGGTTCAAATTTATGAAATTATATTGTCAACGATTCAAATTTAACCCCCACTGGAACCATTTTCTGAATCAATATTATCATTAATTCAAACCTAAAAGAATAAAGACCTCAGATGGGTGAGATAAATGCTTTATCGCTTTTACAGCATTTAATTTAATTTCTTCAATTTCTGGATTATATTTCTATCAAAAACAAAATTTTATTTCTCTTAGTAGTTGTGTGACTCTTACCTTGGTGGACCGGGGGAAATTCCGTCAGGGATTGTGAACCGTGAGAGTACGGCAAACTACAATTACTGTAATGGACCGAAAGCTATTGTTGGTGGTATTTGTTTGGGGTATATCGTAATTTACTTTCTCTTGTTAATTTTGCTTTATTACCTCGTAAAAAGGACGGCTGTACGGGTTTAGTTGTTGTTGTTTTTCTTTTGGGGTGTTGGGGTGGGTGGGGTTTTTTTTTAAAAGTATTTTCAAAAAAATAAATTTTCTGTCTCTTATTTTGCTCCGTGATGCATATACATATACTTGTTAATCTAAATTGAAAAAAGTGGTTAGATAACTTGTTTTGGGGAATTCGTCATATCTGGTGTTTGTTAATTGTCAACCTGGACTTTGCTGAATGAACCTAGTAATACGTGTTCTCCGATCGCGAAATGTTTGTACATGGCTTCAAGACCAACCGCAACAAGTTAATGCCCCCCCCCCCCCCCCCCGAGTTTGTTTGCCCATTTTCAGTTATAGATGTAATCTTCTTTATCAGTTTAATATTCATATCAAGAAATATATAATACACTGTATTTCAAAAGGATTTTCTCCCTGTTAGGTTGTGTATAAATTCCAAATATAAATCACTGCATTATTCATTTTTCATTTCAAAATTTTTTATTTTTTTTACACAAACTCAATTCTTTTGCTTCAATGGAAATTGACGTCTATTAAAGTACATGTAATGTGTTTAACCTGTCGTCTTGGCATTACAAACAACTGTCACAGAATGAAAGCCCAGCCCTACCTAATCGACTCTTGATTCCCTTCATAAACACTATGCTAGGAACATTATCTTTTTCTTCTGGAAACTTTAAATGACGAACACTTTTGGAAAAACCATGACATCTTTAACTCAAATAATGTGTTATTAAGAAATTCTCTGATTTAAATACAGAATGTTATTTTTAGAATGTTATCAGTATAAATTTGATGAAAAGAAGAAAGTTGAATGATAATAAAAATTCAATGAAAATTTGTCTTTTAACTTATGTTAGAATAATGTTACGCTAAGCGCATTAAATTTTAAAATGCCTTACTCGGTGCATTTGAATATATGCACTCAATGGTTTAAATCAAATTCATTATTTTGATTACAAGACCGTTCGCTGACACTGTAAACTTGATTTCGCATTGATTTGGCAGATTTGTGGTGACACTGGTACCGTTAGATGAGCGCACTTTACAATCTGCTAATAGGTGACTTTTGTTTGTCGATACCTATACCCAGTAATACAAACATTGACGCACCACAGAAACGCCCTGTTTTACATCAGTGTGTTCCCTACATCAACACGGATCAATGTTCGTTGTCTATAAATCAAATCTTGAAGATGGTCAACAAAACTGACATCATTCCATCTTGATACGACAAAAAGGCTTTTACGTCGAGGGATATTATACCCTTTGATAACGTTTAAACTCCTTGAAAACTCTGCTTGTTATTCATTAGAATTCATTAAACTTCCACCTAATTTACAATTCGTATTCAAAACATCTTTAAAAGGATACAAAGAGACTCGTACAAGCAAACACTCTAACGACGTTATAGATCATATTGTGGTAGGCACACATGTGCAAGGGGAAGAAGTCGCACAGGGCTGGAAAAAACTGGAAGACATGTCGCTGATTAGGAGCGGTCAGCATTGCGCCTTATCATTCTGAAGTCTTAGATTATTGCACGTTTTGTTAGTTTACAGTTTAGAAAATACATGACAGTATGAACGGCCTATTATCGAGATTCATACACGCAGTCTTCACAACTGCACCCGTATTCATGAAGAAATGGCTAGCATTACAATTGTAAAATGTAAAATATATTGGAAATGTAAATATAATCAGTTAAAGGCTAAATGTACACTATAATATTTTCATCGCCTGTATGTATCTTAGTAATTTCTTTGTCATTCCTCCCCAACTTCTTCAATTGTAACGTAATTCGACATAAAGCATCAAATCTTTGACTGAGTTATCTAACTCTTGTCAGCAGTGAACATGATATGGAGATTTAGAGCGGCATACTTTATTGTGTATACACAACACGGTGTCTGTTCTACGAGAGAAGATATTTTTTCTTCTAAAGTAGAAGTTTTTGAATAAATTCTGCCTCATAAGAAGATAAAAACAGATCAACAAATTAAGAAAGAAAACCTACGAAGATATTGTCAATGAGGAACTCCGGCATCTGCTTGATATCAACTTTAGAGTACTTGTGCGTAGAGTCGGATTATCAAAGCACCACTTACAAAAGAAAATATTTACGTTTCCAAATTCAATAATTTTGCCTTTGACATCTTTATCAATTGTAATGATAGTCATCTCCTCATGAATGCGATACGGTTGTGAACAATGCCCGTATGAATCTTGATAAATATAGTACATGAAATTCTATTTTAACAATTGCGAATTCCGACAGAAAAGAAAACAGAATGTGAATATAAGAAATGAATTCCAGTTTTGAAAATACAAGAGGGTGTGAACTGCATTGCTTCAGGCCAACATACTTTTTGAGAAATGCTATTGCGCTTCACGAAGTATGCCGACGTTGTAGTGCGTACCCTCATGCATCTTCAAAAATCAAATTAACTTCTTAAACGAATAAAACAAGTAGTACTTTTAAAATGTTGTTTCTTTTCTTTTACTATAATTCAAATCCGGAGATTCCGATTAATTGGGTCGGGGTCATTGTGGGACCCACTGAAAGGCTTGTCCTAATCAAATGTATATGTTGGGTTTATTCAAAACGTAAAACTTTGCACAGTGTATATCAGAAATACTGAAAGGCCTGTCGTAATCAAGTATATATGTCAAATTCATTCAAAACGTGGAAGTTTGCGTAATGTATATAAAAAATTAGGTGTTTACCAGCTACGGAGGCGATACTGTGGCCCACGGGACTCTTGTTAAGGTCATAGGATACCCAAAATGTTGGATGTATCAAAAGAGGAAGCATTTTGCTGTTCTTATGTGGAATACTCCTATTATTTGATGAAACAACAACGTAAATCGGCCATTAATACATAGCATGCACCAAGAGAAATTTATTTTCGCATGATTTCAATTTTTCGGTAATTCTTTTTTTCATTGAATTTTTAAGTAAAGATGTGTGAATAATGCAAAAATAAAAGGTGGGCTTTATAAGGATATTTTGTACTAATAAATATGAGTTTTAGAAATATCTTAAACATTTACAAATAGTTTGACAAAATTTTATAACAATTTCTTTTTGGGTATGCCATGTCTTTAATTCTCTCTCCATTTTATTCAGTAACGTTTGTTATTCCCTGCATTTGTTTGTTATTTGGCAAATGTGATAACGTAAGCACCAATTTACATCTAAATTGAGATCTTCTTTTAATATGTGACAAAGTACGTAACATTTTTTTCCAGGTTTGTACATTCGTTTGATAAGCAAGATGTAAATTAAGCAAGGCTTGCAAACTTATGATTGCCGATAGGGCGTCTCATCTTTTGCTGTAGCTGCAGATCTGTAGCTCTCTGGCGAAATATTGGGACAGACCAGAGAGCTACAGACCCACCCTTCGTATCAAGGTCCGCAATTATCATGATGCATTGTTTTTATGATGTTAACATTTTATGAACTTCAACAACATTTTCCATCGTTTGAAATTTTTACTTTTAGAGCCAATCTTTGGAGAATCCTTTTACAAATATCTCAAAAGAAATGATCAATGCAGACTTACCATTGATGACAGAATTCTAGGTGTTGGCAATGCAGCCAAAGCTACGAATCTTAGAACCGAGCATTTACATAACAAATCGTTTTCCAATCTCACAAAATCCCACAACGTTTGGGAGAAGGTCAATCCCTGGCTCGGTTGCTTACTGGCGGTCTGCGATAAACCAGAGCCAAAAAGATAACTTGTTGATAGTAAAGCCAATTTATTGATCTTTCTAGCCCTCAATCACACCCTGGCAGTACCCTGGCCCCGGTCACCATAAGATTAGTCTGCATAGCCCCAGATTAGTCGAAAAACAATGTCCTCGCACGACACTGATTTACATAGCGCTCCGTATCGCATTGTCTGGATAGCTTATCGCTTAGAACGCTTCATGAATTTAGATTGTATTGGTGGGTATCAGTTTATTGCCTTATTTTACATAAACAAGGGGATGTATCTGTTTATAGACTTATTAAAGAATTCGTAATTTAAACCATTGAGTTGGTTAAACGTTTCACGTACCGTATTGTTTTCTTTCAATAAATCAATCTCCTTTTGTCTTACAACCAACAGGAGAAGAACTGTTGGATATCTTTAGATAAGATGGCGCAGCTTCCGGCACTAAACACCCTAATTTACAATCGCTGGTACGAGCAGTAAATATTCATTGGTTTTCATAAGCATGTTTCTGTTTCCTGTAGGACGCTTTATTTTAAAAAAAACAAACAATTATGATAAAAAATATAAAGGTGATAATAGCCCATTTTTCTTTGGTATCGGATGTAAAATATAAAAGACGAGGAGTAAATTATGTTGAACCAAGTTTTATTATGATATTGTGAATATCCAGCGGACGAATTGTCCTCGTAATGATTTGGAATAACTTCCTCTAATCCCTTATGCACTTAACAAATAACAAATA
>NC_079164.1:101900137-101982637 GCF_947568905.1 Ostrea edulis
TGCATAATTGACATCTGAGGTCTGAGCATGTTTAGAAACCTCCATTGGGTAAAGGGTTATCCAGTTTGGTCCTTACTATCATGTCCTTCAGATTTCTGGGGTGTCTGAAGGATGCCATCGGTGGTTCCTTAAAACACCACCCATTCGTTTGTTGGCATGCAGAACGGGCAGGTGTTTTTTCAGAATACCATTGATGTTCGTGAGGGCGGGATGATACGTAGTGACCAATGGAACCCTGTCATTCTGAGGTTTTTCTTTATACTGGAGGAGGGACTGTCGGTCCTGTAGTGACATCTCATCAATCGCTGATTGTACCTTGCAAGGATCATATCCTCTGTTAGTGAGATGAGTTTTGAGGATTGTTCCATGTTCTTGGAAAATAGTAAAAGTAGAGCAGATGCGGCGGATTCGCGTAGCTAAACCCCTTAGGCACACCTTTGAAAGTGTTGGGTGGATGACAACTAGATGGCATAAGGTATAAATGAGAGTCGGTAGGTTTGGTGTGGAGATTAAACCTAATTTCCCCGTTTCTAAATGTGGCTGTGGTATCCAAAAAAGTGTTATTTGAGGTGGAAATTTCCACAGTAAACTTGATGGAATTATGGAAAGAGTTTGCCATCTCGATAAAACCGTCCAGGCTTTCACGACCGTTAACCCACTTCATCTCAATGTCATCTATAAAACGTAGCCAACTAAGGGGTTTAACTGGTGAATAATGTAGAAGTCTACGTTCTCAGATTAGTATAGTTGTAGTGCTAGATGTATTTATATGTAGTTTTTGTTATTATTCTCTGTTGATATTGGTCACATTATGTAATTCTTTTCATTTGACAATCTGGTTGTTCGTGTCGTTGGTCATTTTAGTGCTTTGTATATATATATATATGTATATATATATATATATATATATATATATATATATATATATATATTTATTATATACTTTCAATTTCATCTCTTCTATTTTCTTTAAAAGTTTGCGGGCATATATCACACGATATATGCCCGCAAACATTCCGGCCCGCAAACATTACGTCACAATCAAATTTCTACGCCGTTAATTTTCAAATTTTTCGTGTTTTTCATCTTTTACTCAGTTAAACTGATAAAGTTATTGTTTAAAATAAAATTATTGTTAGTTTCTAAATGAAATTGAAAGTATATAATAAAAAGGTTATAGACTTTGTATGGGAAATATGACGACCTCGTTTTTTGTCGCGAACGGACCTCGCAAGCTCGGTCCGTCTACGCGCCAAAAAACTCGGTCGTCATATTTTCCCATACAAAGTCTATAACCTATAAATATATATATATAACGTATATTTAAGAGGATCATACATGATACACATTGCATTCGAAATATTTCATATAAAACACAGAAATAGCAATGAACTCTTAAATGAACATAACTGCCCTAAGTGAAGAAATATTTAATATAAAGCACAGAAAATTTCACTTCATTTGGATACTACCCGGGGTTGAACTCACGACCTGCGGAACCAAATCTCCTAGCAGCATGTAACCAGCGCGTATACATGTATATACAGTGTATATGTATATATATATATGTATATATATATATATATATATATATATATATATAGTCTGCGTGGCGAGAATTCCATCGTCATCGAAAGCAAGTTTAATTGACTTGCCTAGATGGTCGAGCGGTCTAGCGCGCTGGTTACATGCTGCTAGAAGATTTGGTTCCACAGGTCGTGAGTTATATGTGATATCTTCAATAGGCCTGACATATCTGTAGAAAGTTATATGTTGGTATAATCGTATTATATTCTCACTTCATTGCAATTGAATGCTACAATTTGAAATTTTATGTTTGTTGCTAAGGAAAATTGGTTGCTATGGTGATATGGTTAAATCTGATGTCTTCAATGGGTTCGAAATTTCACTTAAATATTGTGGAACATTATGAATTGTATTTATTTTTAGTGAATATTATCATTTCAATTCATACATTGTAAATATTCATGTTTTGGTGTGTTACAAATGGGTTCAAAAGAGTTGCCTAGCAACCATTACTGTGTGTGTTTCCGACTCTTTTGATTTTTGTTTTGAGTACACTTAATATTCATTGTTTTGAAATTATGCACTTTTCCGATAATTTTAGTAATATGTATTTAAAATACCTTAAAATTGTCAATTTTACAGAAAATTGATAGATATTTTGAAAAAACCATGCCTATTCCAATATCCTCTACACGCACCAGTATTTGATTATTATTGTATATTTTGAGGTAACCCTTGCCTCTCCCAAATAAATTGTCATTATATTTTGAAACGTTTTATTTTCTTCCATATATAAAATTTAAAAAGTGTGTTTTTTGTTCACTTTGCAATTCACTATACGCTGGTTGCTATGGAAACCCAAATATTTAATTTTCCATAGCAACCGTTGTCGCACAGAATTTTTACTTTATATGTTATTATATATCATTGTAACGAAGGGTTGTGGGAATTTTCGTTAAAATCCAAGATTATCAGTATGCCACCTTCTGCATGATTCTTACAGAGACTAGATCTAGTACTTAATCATTCTTCCTTAGAGTTGTTTCGGCAAGAAGAATCCAGAACTGCAATCTCTCACAACCCCCGTCGGTTTAAACGTAAATGTTATACATATATATTGTAACGGGAATGGATGTAGCACAAGGATTTCAAATCCTTCTCATGAGAACATCATGCATCAGTCCCCGTAAATTAGGAAAATATATTTCCTTTAGTCCCGAATATCAATTTAGGATAATAAAAGATAAACCAAGCTGTCTCCGTGATTTGGATATAAATATAAACGATTTATTCTCTTAAGTTAACATTAAAATATACAGTTACCAATAACACGTCCTACCCCTAGCCCTACGATGTAACAACTGGCTTTAAAACTCCCTCTATTTTCCGTGATGTTTTTGTTTACGTTTACTTAGCAACGTCACTGGCCCCGCGCGTGACGCAACGGTACAATCGTAACTACTCGGCTATTTCCGTAACCACAAATGAACCTCGTATGTGGATCGACGCCATCAGAGTTGGTTGTTACGTATACATAAACGTAACTTTGACGTCACAGTCGTACGTTACACTATGAAACGTTAACTTTCAAATGCATCTAAGATATTATACACATCTAAGGTATTGTACCACTATCAATTTCCACTTACATGTTATGTATTAGAGTGAATGAGAAGTTAATGATACCAAAACTGAATCTGTGGTGAAACATATTATTCAGGGATTCGGTTCTGGCCTTTTAACACTCATCCACGGGTGCGCTTCCGGCGAAGAAATGCATCGATTTGATGCAATTCTTGCGCCGATCCACGTCCGAGTCTTCTTACCGGTTACGCAAACTCCCCGTCGAGGCCTCATTACGTCTCTCTCCTATGTGACGCACCAAACTTCCACCAGAGTTCGTTTGCTCACAAACCAAACTCTTCCACTTAGGCATTATGGGATAGCGATTTCTTAGGCCACGTATACTGTGACGTCACTGTAGAATGACGAAAAAACATAACGTCAAACGTAAACAACTTTCAAAACAAGAACGTAAACATCAAATTCATTACTTTACACAATAATTTGAACAGAGTAACCCTACTTTTTAATGATCTTTTGATCATTTTATGTTTAAAATAAAATCCATACTTTTATATTAATGCTCTTAATATTAATATCTTCAAACTTTTAACTGCGAACTACTTCTTTAGTGTAATTTGTCTGTGTGATAATCGCGGACTCACAATATACAAATCTGTATATTGTGGTGCGTCACATAGGAGAGGTCTATCGTAGGTGACGTAATGAGGCCTCGACGGGGAGTTTGTGTGACGCACCACAATATACAGATTTGTATATTGTGAGTCCGCGATTATCACGCAGACAAATTACACTAAAGAAGTAGTTCGCAGTTAAAAGTTTGAAGATATTAATATTAAGAGCATTAATATAAAAGTATGGATTTTATTTTAAACATAAAATGATCAAAATATCATTAAAAAGTAGGGAGACTCTGTTCAAATTATTGTGTAAAGTAATGAACTTGATGTTTACGTTCTTGTTTTGAAAGTTGTTTACGTTTGACGTTATGTTTTTGCGTCATTCTACAGTGACGTCACAGTATACGCGGCCTAAGAAATCGCTATCCCATAATGCCTAAGTGGAAGAGTTTGGTTTGTGAGCAAACGAACTCTGGTGGAAGTTTGGTTAGACTGTTCACACGTGTTTCTCGATCTCCCGCACTAAACAGACGTTATGTTTTTTCGTCATTCTACAGTGACGTCACAGTATACGCGGCCTAAGAAATCGCTATCCCATAATGCCTAAGTGGAAGAGTTTGGTTTGTGAGCAAACCATAGACATATAACATATAATATATGTCTATGAGCAAACGAACTCTGGTGGAAGTTTGACCGGTTACGGAAAAGGACGAGCGCGTGATCCGATTGGCAACGGTAGTGACACCGGCGACGGTTATATAATCACGTTATAGTTCATACAAAATACACACCCATTACATATATATTTTTATCCATTCTATGATTTTTTTTGTATTCTAACAAAAAGCAAATCTTCGTACGAAGACCTATGGAGATCGAAGGTTTGATGTAACAGCTGCCACACTATGGAACAGTTACCGATAGACATCCGTTCGTGTGGCACTGTCAAAAGTTTTAAGACAAACCTCAAAACATATCTTTTTAGGAAATCTTATAACCATATTTTGTAATATATTCTTTTTTAAAGTAAAGGCTGGTTTGTCGCATGAACTCGTAATGTTTAAATTGTTTTATTTTATTTGGATGTTATATTTTATGCTCTGATTAATCTGATCATATTTTACATTTTACATTGTTAAAGTGCTTAGAGTAATTTTAATATATAAATGCCGCACATTATTATTATTATCATAAATGTATTACAAGTATCGAAATCATCGGTTCTTTTGTGAAAATGATATTTTTTAATCTTAAACATTGTCCTTATTTTAGACAAAAGAGCTGTCTCATAAAAGTTGCAGATCTGTTTCTTTCTCTCTCTCTCTCTCTCTCTCTCTCTCTCTCTCTCTCTCTCTCTCTGGGATAATATTGGGACAGACCAATGTGATGGTCGAATTCCGGAATATTTTATTGTCACCGTGCTATTCTTGTTATGTCTTCTACTTTCACTTTCATTTTCACTCCTTACCGACATGACATGATGGAGAAATCTTTGAATGCTTATCAACAGATTAAAAGAAGAGAATATGGCATAAGACAAAGTTCGAGATCGAAATTCAATATATTGAAGAGACTTTTGTTGGACGTAAGTTCATAAAATGACAAATATTCAAACGCACTTGAATACTGCTCAGTAAGTGATACATGCACGGGCACTGAAAGTTATGTAAATATATAGTATGTGCATGTATAATTTTTTTTTTATACATGCACATACTATATATTTACATTAACTTCCAATGCCCGTGGATACATGCTTAGACCACGGGCTCGTCACGAATTGACCCTCTCTAGTCTCTATTCTATATAAATTTACACGTGTAAATATATAGAATGGACGATGTCAAATTTTAATATGACAAAAATTTCGTGACGAGCCCCCGTGCTCAGACGTACAAATCGGCATGATACATTCGAGCCTACCAGAATACTGCTCATTAATTAAGATATAAAATGAGATGACTCAGCATGTCGATGGAAACATAAGCTCAAGGGAGTTTTTAGATTGATATGAGAGATGTTGAAATGTAACCTATATCGGGAATCTGTAGTGTGGATAGCGTCACAGAAGTCAGCAGTTTTATCTGTATAAAGGTCTACAGTGTAAACAACCACAGCTGAGCTTTACGAGTTCGAGAAGCTCAATGGTTGTTGTTTAAATTGTAGACCCTTACAGATAAAACTGCTGACTCCTGTGATAGTGTGTATAGATCTTATGTACATACCCGCTCTACCTGGTACCTAATGAAAAAATAAAGAACCTGTAATTTATCCAAAATATGTTATTTCCTCTCCGATCACCTTCATAAGTCGTTTTAAATAGTTAGTTTCTACTTTCTGTAAGCTTTTACATGTATCTCACAAGTGGTCATCTCAAAGCTTACAAATGAACGAAAGAATTGCAGTGGAAATAAGATGAATTAGATAGAAGTACCCAGAATTCCCTGGTCAGTTTGACGATCGTTGTGATTTATAAACGTTTTTCTTCTGTAACAGGAAAACTATGTCTACAAAGATGTTTGGACTAAATATTCCAACAAAGACATAAGGACTGAAGGGTAAGATTCACTAAACTATCCACTAGGAATATCTATGATGTCAGGAGACAGCTATCACAATATTGATTTCTGTTGTCATCATTAAACTACCCACTAGGAATAACTATGATGTTAGGAGACGGCTATCACAATATTGATTTCTGATTTCATCATTGTCATATCAAGTTCTAGGTAAGGGTGCAACGATTAACCGTGAGATGGTATATCGCAGTAATATATTATGCTGCAGTTCAATTCACGATACTTTACACTATACCACGGTTTGGTATTCTCGGACCGGACTAATTTGAACCGCCTGATTTTGGCTTTAAAATTTTGTTGTGAAAAAAGCTTTCAGTGACCATCCCACTGAATTATTTCTCCCTCTGCAACTCATAAATCTCCATTATGGGTCCATTTTGGATTCCGTGCAATGGAAGAAAACAGAAGATCTGACATGTTGATGTTTTGAAATTTTTAAAGAAAAACATGCAGTTGTAACAGTAAGGTGCAAAAATTAAATGATACCAAAAGCAGTGTCATTGTTCAGTTATTAGTATTCATAGCATCTTAAAAGTATCATGATACATGTTGTATCATCAGGTCTATATCATGATATGTGTCGTATCATCAGGTCTATATCATGATACGTGTCGTATCATCATGTCTATATCATGATACGTGTTGTATCATCAGGTCTATATCATGATATGTGTCGTATCATCAGGTCTATATTATGATACGTGTCGTATCATCAGGTCTATATCATGATATGTGTCGTATTGTCAGGTCTATATCATGATACGTGTCATATTGTCAGGTCTATATCATGACACGTGTTGTATTGTCAGGTCTGTATCATGATACGTGTTGTATCATCATGTCTATATCATGATACGTGTTGTATTGTCAGGTCTATATCATGATACGTGTTGTATTGTCAGGTCTATATCATGATACGTGTTGTATCATCAGGTCTCTATCATGATATGTGTATCATCATGTCTATATCATGATACATATTGTATCATCAGGTCTATATCATGATATGTGTCGTATCGTCAGGTCTATATCATGATACATGTTGTATCATCAGGTCTATATCATGATATGTGTCGTATCGTCAGGTCTATATCATGATACGTGTCGTATTGTCAGGTCTATATCATGATACGTGTTGTATTGTCAGGTCTATATCATGATACGTGTCGTATTGTCAGGTCTATATCATGATACGTGTCATATTGTCAGGTCTATATCATGACACGTGTTGTATTGTCAGGTCTGTATCATGATATGTGTCGTATCATCAGGTCTATATCATGATACGTGTCGTATTGTTAGGCAAGCGTATCATTGCACCCCTAGTTCTGGGTAGTTGATATCTTGTGTAATCATTGTCATATTAAGTTCTATTTGATGAATTTTTATTTCTTTTCCAGAGGGAGATTGTACTTTGAAAATTACACCAAGTGTTATGGCGGGTAAGTGTGAGATTTATGTTGAGTGTTATTTATGATGGATAAATCTGTGAATTACATTGAGTGTTATGGTGTGTACGTCTTAGATTTACATTGAGTGTTTTGGCAGGTTAGTTTGGGTCCCAGTGAACAGGTGTTTTTGAGATGGTAATATTTGATAACCCAGTGCAGTTTGTATTAACACATGTATAAATGGTTTCTACTCTACATGTATGTTGTATTTTTACCTATGACTTACATCTAGAAAATAAGACGATATGTATATTTACAAGACATAATCTTTAATTTGTGTAAATTAAGAAAAGTTGATGTGTATAACCTGTCTGTTTGTAGGTACGGGAAGGGGAATAAGCCGGTTTACCTTCACTCTATTTCAACCCCCCAGGACCAGAAGATTGAGACAGCATTAGAGGCCTCTATACAACCCGTAAGTTGACATAAACAATTTGTTTTGCCTTGGAATAGAATGATGCTCTGTCATTAGATGAAATGTGTTATGTGATTGTGGTAAAAATTTCTTCAGACATTGAGTAGCAAAATTTAGGTGGCAACATGGCGTTCAGAATGTCTTTTTAATTGTATTTCTTTCTTACTATACATATTTACATATTAAGCATACTGGTCCTTCACAAAACGAAACATTTAGTCATATTACTGACTGTCTACAGGTTGTTAATGTCTATACACTTTGTCTCTCCTTTAAACTTGACAAATTTCTGTAGACAGTCGGGAACAAACCTGATAAGTACATGTAATAAAGTAATGCCTCTGTATGATAGAACTAGAACTCTGTCCAGTCAATAGGTCAACATAAAGAATATGTAATACCTCTGTATAACTAGAACTCTGTCCAGTCAATAGGTCAACATAAAAAATATGTAATACCTCTGTATAACTAGAACTCTGTCCAGTCAATAGGTCAACATAAAAAATATGTAATACCTCTGTATAACTAGAACTCTGTCCAGTCAATAGGTCAACATAAAAAATATGTAATACCTCTGTATAACTAGAACTCTGTCCAGTCAATAGGTCAACATAAAAAATATGTAATACCTCTGTATAACTAGAACTCTGTCCAGTCAATAGGTCAACATAAAAAACATGTAATACTTCTGTATAACTAGAATTCTGTCCAGTCAATAGGTCAACATAAAAAACATGTAATACTTCTGTATGATATAACTAGAACTCTGTCCAGTCAATAGGTCAACATAAAAAATATGTAATACCTCTGTATAACTAGAACTCTGTCCAGTCAATAGGTCAACATAAAAAACATGTAATACTTCTGTATGATATAACTAGAATTCTGTCCAGTCAATAGGTCAACATAAAAAATATGTAATACCTCTTTATAACTAGAACTCTGTCCAGTCAATAGGTCAACATAAAAAACATGTAATACCTCTGTATAACTAGAACTCTGTCCAGTCGGTATAATTGGATTGCTGTCTGCCAATTTTAGTTGATGTCTAAAACAGTATTACAGTCTGGTTATAACATCACATTCTGATATAAAGTGGTTTGAAATAAGCTGAGTGTCTACAGGGTGTTTCTACATTCAAGTATCAGTTAGTTAAAAAACGAATGTCTACAGGGTGGTTCTACATTCAAGTATCAGATAGTTAAAAAAAACTAGTGTCTACAGGGTGGTTCTACATAGTTAGAAATAACCAGAGTGGCTACAGGGTGGTTCTACATTCAAGTACCAGATAGTTAAAAAACGAGTGTCTACAGGGTAGTTCTACATAGTTAGAAATAACCAGAGTGGCTACAGGGTGGTTCTATATAGTTAGAAATAACCAGAATGTCTACAGGGTGGTTCTATATATAAGTACTAGTATTAGTCTAGTTAGAAATAATGTGGGTGTCTAATGGCTGGTTCTACATACTGACCAGTATTAGGTTGTTGGAGATTATTGATAGACATCCGTTCATGTGGCACTGTCAAAAGTTTTAAGACAAACCTCAAAACATATCTTTTTAGGAAATCTTATAACCATATTTTGTAATATATTCTTTTTTAAAGTAAAGGCTGGTTTGTCACATGAACTCGTAATGTTTAAATTGTTTTATTATATTTGGATGTTATATTTTATGCTCTGATTAATCTTATCATGTTTTACATTTTACATTGTTAAAGTGCTTAGAGTAATTACAAATTATATAATGCGTTATATAAATGCCGCACATTATTATTATTATTATTATTGATATGAGTCTTTATCAACTGTGACAAGAAGCTTGTTTAACCTACTGGATTAATTCATTCATATACTTGATAGTGAGTTTCGGTACAGTATGGTTGCTTTTCTATTTATCTCAGAATTTAATTCAGCAGAGAACCATACAAACTGTGGATCCATGTGATTTGTTTTAAGGAGAAGCTATCTCTATTTTCAGGAGACGTTATCCTTGCCTTGTAAAGGTGAAAGACCCTCTTTCTACTGCATTGTGGGTAAATGTTGGTTGATGAGGTACGATTTGTTCAGTGGAAATCTACTGGAGGAGGTGTACCTGTCACCAAGGTCACACTGTCAGTTCAAGTAAGTTCTTAATTATTTAGTTTTAATTAACTATTGAGGGGCATTCAGAAATTATCTGTTTCTGTGTCTGTAAAGTAATCAACCTCTTTTGAAAACAGAAATTTCTTTAGTTCATGTAGTAGTATACGGAATCTCAAAAGAAATGTCGCACACGTGAAATACAGTCCTGGATCCAAATCAGGAGCTTGGGGGTCATTTCCAGAAGATTTGTTTTCTACATTTTTTCAGCATATGAAGCTATTAAAACAACTGTGGAATTGTAAAACATTTATATACCATGAATGTCAACCATCATTATAAATTGTATTTTGACTCTTGGGCATAAACAAATCATTGTGTGGTTCTGTTTTCGTGACCTTATTTTTCTATCCCCAGCCTTAATTATTCAGGATCAGGATCCAATTATCGTAATTAAACTATCTGCTCTTGGTTGATGGAAATATAAGACATCAAAATGTAATGATGGTTTTGCAGTTTTTAGTATACACAAAATTTCAATATCATAGTATCATGTGTGTTTTTTGTCACAGACCTTTTTAATGCTACACATATTTCATCCACCTAATAGAATTTTTTAATCCTACCTATCTACATACCTACCTACCCTATTTCTGCACAGCATGTAGTACGAAGCACACAATTGATATTTTTGGCCTTATGATGATTAGGATATTTATTTTTATTATATACCCATCAATGTATCGTTTGTTAATACTGTGGATTTCACAGTGTGTGATCCGGTTTTCCGGATCACCACACTGTGGTTTTCTGATTCCATATCAGTATCCTCTGAAACTGATGCCGTCACAATGACGTCACAATGCATCAACGCAACATTTTTTGCTTAAAATATTAGCCGCGTCACAAACAAAACTGCATACACAAAACATAATTTCACTGTATGTCTGTATTTTTGATAATTTGGATTACATTTAGTATCATGTAAATGTGGATTTAAAATGCATAGGAGGTATGTAATAAATTTATCATTACTACAGTAACTTGATCCGAAGAGTTGGATCACGTCTCGTTGACAGGCGCGGATCACCAGATCAAACTCGACGCTTCGCGTCTCGTGTGATCTGATGATCCGCGCCTGTCAACTCGACGTGATCCGACTCTTCGGATCAAGTTACTGTAGTAATAATATATATATATTGGGTATTAATACATAACTAAGGGATTCCGTCACAGAAATGTTTATTCTGTGTACTGCAGTTGAGCTGGTTGGAGGTACTTAAGAGTAGGTAGATCTAGGCACACTAAATTCCTAAAACTGATTCATTGAAAAAGCATAAAGCACATTCAAAGAATTTTAGTCATAGCCTTGTACTGAACCATCACAAGCCTCTGGTCAGCTGATGATCAATGCTAGTGTAATCCAATCATTGAAAATAACACAGGATTCAATTTCACCAGGAAGGGGCTTTTCTTTATCATTCTAAATTTGGTTCTTAATGATGGGATTAGATGATTTACTCCTGATTGGAGACGTTTTTGATGCTCTATTCCGGGATTCTTCCGTCCGTTTCGGGAGATATCATGAGATTTACGACTCCTGATGGGAGACATATTTGATGCTGGAGTTTTCCGTTAGATTCTGGAAATCTCCCGTCCGTTTCAGGAGATATTACGAGTATGTTTATACTGGTACATCAAAGGCTTTATTAAGAAATTAGGTAGGTAAATAGTGTACACCTATTTACTGGCTATAAGGACAATAGCAAGTTTATTGTCCCCCAAGACAGCAACTATTTCCCGAGGCGCAGCCGAGGGAAATAGTTGCTGTCGAGGTAGACAATAAACTTGCTATTGTCTGAAATAGTCAGTAAATAGGTGTTTTATTATGCCAACGTAGACTTTACTTATGTCAGACATACCAAAGTGAAGTAAACTAACATTCGGCATTAGCCTAAATGGAATCGACCGAGGTGATCCGAGTGGTTATCAGACTTTGACATCACAGAAAAGAAAACGCGGGAAAATATGGCATCCGGTAAATAGTTTCGAGACTATTTCCCTAGGGTGAGATACTTCAGAGACTATTTCATGGCTAGCGTTATCCAGAAGAAATAGCAAATTTATTCACCTAACATTTATATAGCAAAAACATTCTGAGGTATAATAATATATAATATCAATATATAAGAAAATGTATAAATGTAAAGACACAGGTTCGGGGACTAGATGTTAATGGTCTATGGTTCAGAAGGGGAAATTAAGTAAGTAATGAATATTAAGTTCAATGCTCCATTTCAAAAAAAAAAAATCTTATTCAAGAAATGAATCTTATAATTCTTTTCTTGATGGAGGTATCATAGGGAAAATTGGAGGAAAACTTTCTCAGCAACGCGCTATGAAGTTTTCCGTCCAATTTTCCCTATGATACCACCATTAAGAAAAGAATTATAAGAATCATTTCTTATTATTTAATTATCATTTAATTAGTGTTTTAAAACATGATTTTGTTTTCGAATTCATATGATGTATCAATACACAACATGAAGTCAAAATAAGGTTTTCTTTAATGCAGAAATTAAACAAATTTTTCATCCAATCAAAATTGCCGTAATTTCATTAAGACAATAAATATTGAATGATAAATGAGTCAAAATCTTTAATCTACTTTAACTTTATCGGCATCATGTATGGGCAATATTTCTTTTGTGGTTCTGTATATATAGAATGATCCTGTACATCATGTTATGTTTATCTTATTGCTAACACTATCACGTTATGTTGTCCTGATGAATGTATTAATTATGTTTTATCGTATTGCTAACACTATCACAATATGTCGTCCTGATGAATATATTAATCATGTTTTATCGTATTGCTAACACTATCACAATATGTCGTCGTGATGAATGTGTTAATCATGTTTTATCGTATTGCTAACACTATCACAGTATGTCGTCCTGATGAATATATTAATCATGTTTTATCGTATTGCTAACACTATCACAATATGTCGTCGTGATGAATGTGTTAATCATGTTTTATCGTATTGCTAACACTATCACAGTATGTCGTCCTGATGAATGTGTTAATCATGTTTTATCGTATTGCTAACACTATCACAGTATGTCGTCCTGATGAATATATTAATCATGTTTTATCGTATTGCTAACACTATCACAGTATGTCGTCCTGATGAATGTGTTAATCATGTTTTATCGTATTGCTAACACTATCACAGTATGTCGTCCTGATGAATATATTAATCATGTTTTATCGTATTGCTAACACTATCACAGTATGTCGTCCTGATGAATGTGTTAATCATGTTTTATCGTATTGCTAACACTATCACAGTATGTCGTCCTGATGAATATATTAATCAAGTTTTATGGTATTGCTAACACTATCACAATATGTCATCCTGATGAATTTATTAATCATGTCATATTTTATCTTATTATATACTTTCAATTTCATCTCTTCTTTTTGCTTTAAAAGTTTGCGGGCATATATCACACGATATATGCTCGGAAACATTCCGACCCGCAAACATTACGTCACAATCAAATTTCTACGCCGATAATATTCACATTTTTCGTGTTTTTCATCTTTTACTCAGTTAAACCAATAAATAAATTGTTAAAAATAAAATTATTGTTAGCTTCTAAATGAAATTGAAAGTATATAATAAAAAAGTTATAGACTTTGTTTGGGAAAATATGACGACCTCATTTTTTGTCACGGACGGACCTCGCAAGCTCGGTCCATCTATTGCTAACACTATCACAATATCTCATCTTGATGGTTCTATTTTTTCCCTTCAGAGATTTAAGCTGGAATGAACCTGGATGTTCCATTGTTGTGAAATCAACACACAAATTATCAGGCTGTGTTAGACTGGTATGTAAGAGTTATCTTTCCATAGACTGATTATGTAAGAGTTATCTTCCCATAGACTGATTATGTAAGAGTTATCTTCCCATAGACTGACTATGTAAGAGTTATCTTCCCATAGATTGATTATGTAAGAGTTATCTTCCCATAGACTGATTATATAAGAGTTATCTTCCCATAGACTTATTAGTAAGAGTTATCTTCCCTTAGACTGGTAACCAGTTATGGTAGCTCAGTGGTAGAGCTTCGTAACCAGAAGGTTGTAAGGGTAGTGATTGCTCCATCACCAAACGCTTGACAATTGGAATTGAGAATGATGGGTCTTTCTAATGACCTGAAAAACAGAGGTCCTGTATCATGGCAGGCGTTGGCACGATAAAGAACCCTTACTGCTACACCCTTAAAGGCCGGGAGTAACCTAGAAAAATTTACACCCCTACAGTAATTAAGCATATATGGCAAGAGGGCAGGGCTTAGCAGTGTTATCAGAATAAGCAGCAGTCTGATGCTTGACTCTACACGTACTCTGTAGCAGACGATATTTTGAACAGGGAGACTGGCATGATTTATCAAAATAAACTAAAGTTTTCCCACATTTTTCTACCACTCTGCTCGATCTGTGAGGCACTGAAAGGATATGTGTTTACTTAAACAAAACTTCACCCTAGGAACTACAAGATGAATTCATCATTGTTTTATCCATGTCTTTTAAAACATGTATTTTTTTGATAATATACACAAATATTGGTATATTTGATATACTAATACTTATGATTTTCCTCTTGGTACCTTTCAATTATGAGAAGAATTTGGGGGGAAATTGTAGCTGTGCAATGGAGGACATGTGCATTGAAGGATTATTATGAAACACTTTGTCCATTATGATATTTGGAGACCTACTATCTGTGATTGTCTCTTTTGACATTGTAATGTCCACACGTAAGAGTCCAGATTGAGAGTAATTTTAGAGCGATGGTTGAACAATTGGACATATTTGTCATCATTGATGAGAGACAATGGGAGTTACACAACTGGCCTAGGAGATTGTTGCTTAATCAGACAAACACCATGCTTGACATTTTTCGAGAAAAGTTACCAGCAATCCTGCAAAACTCTGAAATAGCGATCAGACTGAACAGTCCTAACGAGTTAATTTTATAAAGTTAACCATTTTTTTTTTAAAGGAATGTGATTATATACAATTAAAAAATAAAATCTGGATTTACCAATGATATATGAGTAAGTACTTTTTTCCACGTTGTACAGTGATTTGATTACATGTTTCCTTTGGTGCAATCCCTCTTATCTAGAACTAGACAAGCATGCTCGTGCAATATGTGAGTCAACATCCGGTGTAAACAATGACAGAAGATAATCACACCCACAAACTGCCAATCTCTTCATGACTTCATGAGAATTTATATCTAAAATAGATATGACCAATATATGCACAGTTATGAGGGGAACAAGCATACCCATTTTAAGATTTCAGTACAACAGCTTAATCTTTATTTTTGCAAAATAAGTGCTGCAATCTGAATGTGACCAGAAAATTCATATATTCCACCATTTTCACCGATTGGCTGCTTTTATACCCAACTGCTGGTCTTTAAGTGCTATACGTAGGTCTAAATTTGTGGTACTTCACCTACAGCTGGTGACATCTCAGCATGAGTGAAAAATTCTCGACAGGGCGTAAAACAAAGATCCAACCAATCATAGACTGATATTTAAGAGTTATCTCCCCATAGACTGATATGTAAGAGTTGTCTTTATAGTTCTCGGAGCTGATTTGAATAACTCAGAAATCTTACTTGCACGATATTTCTCCTCATGAGAACACGAATAGGGGCATTTAGCCTTCATTTAATGACAAACATAATTTACCTGAATGATTGTTGGAATTTGAATTCTTGAAATTGTAACAGGAAGGGTGAAATGCAACGGAGCAGACCAGGATTTGAACCCGGGTCCCCAGAATCTTTAGTCAGGTGCTCTATCACCTGATCTCTGGCCACTGGTAATCAAACCCGTCTGGTTGACACAAAATCACTTTACAATGTAACCTCTATACCCTTGATTTATGATTTTGTGTCCACTGTTGCCTTAGGAAAATTCTATACAGTAAAACACAGTTTCAGTGATCATAGTTATATTGACTTTACATTTACAGCGAAGTGATTTTCAGTCTTTGTAGTTTTAAAACATATTATGAACATATTAAATACAGGAAATTATGATTATAACGAATCCTCATCACATGTTATAAGCATGTTCTTCTGTAATACCATTCTGTGAGTATACTAGCCACTCTGTCTTTACAACAATTTAACTCTTTCTGTGTATACGTAGGTTGAATCCGGTCACCCGACTGTCGTCAAAGTCCTGGCATTGTTTGATGTGTTTCCTCTCAAGTTCACTGGGATGTTCGAAATTACGAAAACAGTAAGTGTACCAAGATAGGCCGATATCTCAAATACTGCTGATATCTCAAATACAATCAACACTGCTAATATCTCAAATAGACCAACACTGCAGATATCTCAAATAAACAATGCTGATATCTCAAATACTGCTGATAACACTGATGATATTTCAAATAGACAAACACTTTAGATATCTCAAATAGACCAACACTACTGATATCTCAAATACACCAACATAGCAGATATCTTTAATAGATTAACACAACTGATGTATTAAATAGACCAATACTGCAGATATTTCAAATAGAACCAACACTGCAGAAATTTCAAATAGATTAACACTACTGATATATCAAATAGACCAATACTGCAGATATCTCAAATAGACCAACACTGTTGATATCTCAAATACACCAACACTACAGATATTTCAAATACACAAATACTGCTGATATCTCAAATAGACCAACACTGCTGATATCTCAAAAAGACCAACTCCGCTGATATCTCAAAAAGACGAACACAACATATATCTCAAATAGACAAGTACTGCTGATATCTCAACTAAATTAATACTGCAGATATCTCAAATAGATTAACATTGCTGATATTTCAAATAGACTAACACTGCTGATATCTCAAATAGATCAACACTGCTGATATCTCAAATAGATCAACACTGCTGATATCTCAAATAGAAAAACACTGCTGATATCTCAAATAGAAAAACACAGCAGATATCTCAAATAGACTAATACTGCAGACATCTAAAAAAAAAATTAGACAAACACTGTTGATATCTCAAATAGATTAACACTGCTGATATCTCAAATAGACCAACACTGCTGATATCTCAAATACACCAACACTGCAGATATCTTAAATAGACCAACACTGCTGATATCTCAAATAGACCAACACTGCTGATATCTCAAATACACCAACACTGCAGATATCTCAAATAGAACCAACACTGCTGATATCTCAAATAGAGTAACACTGCACATATCTCAAATAGATCAACACTGCAAATATATCAAATACACCAACACTGCAGATATCTCAAATAGAGTAACACTGCAGATATCTCAAATAGACAAACACTGTAGATATCTCAAATAGACAAACAGCAGATATCTCAAATAGAACCAACACTGCAGATATCTCAAATAGAATCAACACTGCAGATATCTCAAATAGAGTAACACTGCAGATATCTCAAATAGAACCAACACTGCAGATATCTAAAGTATACCAACATTGCTGATATCTCAAATAGACCAACACTGCTGATATCTCAAATAGAACCAACACTGCAGATATCTCAAATACACCAACACTGCAGATATCTTAAATAGACCAACACTGCTGATATCTCAAATAGACCAACACTGCTGATATCTCAAATACACCAACACTGCAGATATCTCAAATAGAACCAACACTGCTGATATCTCAAATAGAGTAACACTGCAGATATCTCAAATAGATCAACACTGCAAATATATCAAATACACCAACACTGCAGATATCTCAAATACACCAACACTGCAGATATCTCAAATAGACAAACACTGTAGATATCTCAAATAGACAAACAGCAGATATCTCAAATAGAACCAACACTGCAGATATCTCAAATAGAATCAACACTGCAGATATCTCAAATAAACAAACACTGCAGATATCTCAAATAGAACCAACACTGCAGATATCTAAAGTATACCAACATTGCTGATATCTCAAATAGACCAACACTGCTGATATCTCAAATAGAACCAACACTGCAGATATCTCAAATAGAACCAACACTGCTGATATCTCAAATAGAACCAACACTGCAGATATCTCAAATAGAACCAACACTGCAGATATCTCAAATAAACAAATACTGCAGATATCTCAAATAGACCAACACTGCAGATATCTCAAATAGAACCAACACTGCAGATATCTCAAATAGACAAACACTGCAGATATCTCAAATAGATTAACACTACTAATATATCAAATATACCAATACTGCAGATTTATCAAATAGACCAACACTGTTGATATCTCAAATAGACCAACACTGCAGATATCTCAAATATACTAATACTGCAGATATCTCAAATATACTAATACTCCAGATATCTCAAATAGACAAACACTGCAGATATCTCAAATAGAGTAACACTGCAGATATCTCAAATAGACAAACACTGCTAATAACTCGTATAGATAAATATCACCGATAACTTGAATCCACAAATATTGCTCATAACTGCTGATATGTAGAATAAACAAATTATATTCATTTGCTGATAACTTAAATAGGCCAATACTGCTTTACAATGCACGATTCTGATTGACTTTTGTCTGTTTGTGGATGTTGGCTATTTTTGAATGTTGGATTTTGGATGTTGGGTTTTTGCAGGTATTTGGGAAGGACACAGTGGATGCGATGGCTTCTTGCGGTTTTTTGACCACCATGCACACGTCTGGATTAGTCAAACTCCACAGTATGGAGTATGTCCTGCAGGAGGTATCTTGTAATTTTATCTACCACCTGAAACCTGACAGTAATGAGTCCTACAGGAGGTATCTTGTAATTTTATCTACCGCCTGAAACCTGACAGTAATGAGTCCTACAGGAGGTATCTTGTAATTTTATCTACCACCTGAAACCTGACAGTAATGAGTCCTACAGGAGGTATCTTGTAATTTTATCTACCACCTGAAACCTGACAGTAATGAGTTGCCCAGTAACAGATAAAATGGTTGTGGCTCCGGATTGATTCTGGATTTCTTTGTACAGTACATGCAGTATGAAGCTGAACTTTACACAGAGCTTCCAGACCAGAATGAGATCTGTGGAAATCAACCTTTTGGTCTACCACTGAACATTATCATCAAAGGTAATGGCTGTTCCCTCTTGCAGCATTTTTTTTTTTACTTTTTAACAAAGAAAGTTTTGAGATATTGGACATGATATTTATTTTCAGTCATATTTAAGGAAACTGTTGAAAATGAAGTGTTAATTTTCTTTTATTGTGATATTGCAGTAGTTGTTGAATTAAGAAATAATTATCGCGTTTTCAGGTATGTTGCAGAATAACCTCTGAAGTCAAGAGTCCCGTGGGGATCTGGGTTAGAATAGGTCCTCAGTACCCCCATGCTTGTCGTAAGAGGCGACTAAAGGGCAGTCCTTCAGATGAGACCATAAAAAGCGAGGTCTTGTGTCACAGCAGGTGTGGCACGATAAAGATCCCTCCCTGCTCAAAGGCCAAAAGCGCCGAGCATAGGCCTAAATTTTGCAGCTCTTCACCGGCATTGGTGATGTCTCCATATGAGTGAATTATTCTCGAGAGGGACTTTAAACAATATTCAATCAATCAATCAATCTGAAGTCAAGAAATGTTGTTTTGAAATATAAAAGCTGAGACGTTAGCCGAGACTTTTATATTTCACACAACATTTCGAGACCAAGGAAGTTATCCTGCAACATACACGAAAACAAGAACTTTATTTCTATTCTACTACGGCTTAGAAATGTACAGCCGATCGTTTCCTACATAGCTACGAATTAGGTCACTGACATCATGGCAGTTTCCAAAACGGTTCAAGAAAAACTTATCTGTGCACAGTTTACATGTGTATCACTCTCGGAATGCAGATGATTGGTTTATACTGAATGACAAATGTTCTTCAGTCACTTACGATGTTGTTTTACACCATATACAGTGTATTGATTGACTTTATGATTATAAAACTGAATAATCAGTCATTGACTTTATTGTTGCAGTAGCAAAACTCAAAGAGCAAGCGAGATGTAC
The DNA here is from genome assembly GCF_947568905.1 of Ostrea edulis. Classification (NCBI taxonomy): domain Eukaryota; kingdom Metazoa; phylum Mollusca; class Bivalvia; order Ostreida; family Ostreidae; genus Ostrea; species Ostrea edulis. The sequence continues at coordinate 101,920,535 of NC_079164.1, forward strand.
AGTGGAGCCTCGGTAATCCGGACGCTTCACCTTCCGGACGATTTTTCTAGGGAACGGAATTTTTATACGTTATTTTGCATCTTTAATCTGGAAATTCGTGTTCCGGATCCGGACGGTCATTTTTTACTACAAAACCTTAAAATGCATTGAAAATTATACCGTTAATCCGGACGGTAATTTTATTGAGGGAAGGTCTGTGTCGGACAATTTTAGCAAGGCTTAAATTGTAAAGAAAACAATCCAAACTGTCTAATTGAAGCAATTACCTGTACCTTGTCAACGCATCCCTTTAATTAGTTGGTGTGTGATGATATGTCAGTTAGATAGCACGTGCCGATTGAGACATTGTATTGCCATTTTTTGCACATAAGATCTGTATCGCATGTAGTTTTGAATTTTGTAAATAAATCTGTAACATATAATTTTATAGTCTTAATCAATAGTCTAATAGTATTAATGAATTAAACATCATACCGTAATGGTATGTTTTATCGAACTGCTACATATATCAGTTGTACTGATTCGTAAATTGATATCGGCTTATTCAAATCTAAAGAGTGTAGATTATACTTATAGATTCTGGATTTTATAATGTAGATTGGCGTGAAATATACATGTATGTCCATGCACATGTACATCTGTAGTAAGTTTTTAATGTTTAGAATGTCACGCATGTAGAATGTACTTGTCTACGATTGATTCTTGTTACGATGTTGTAGAGCTTTATTGCTTTCAATTTTTTAAACTTTCGGTAGAAGTGAGAAAATTTCCATTTTAAGGAAAATGAAAATGAAAATTTTGTATATACCCGTAATGTTGCATGGTTTTACCCATGTATTGTTCCGTTATTATCGCATCATGATAATAATAGGTGTGCATGGCTAGATCAAAGCAGTAGGCGGTCTTAATATTCCGAGCTTAAATGATTTTGTTCTCCCGATATTGGCTTGGATAATTATAGAATAAGAAATATAAACTCTGGCAGATGGAATTTTGGTTAGAGAATGTTGTCCACTGACATGATAAACACGAACTTCTTAAATCAACTTTGGACGATGAAGATTGTTTTAACAGACCTCCGAACCCGTGAATCATGACGGATGGAAATGACCGGCATTTATAAGAAGTAAAACTGGTGAAATGTTTCAAGTGTAAATGATTATGTCAGTTACTAACGATTTATTTATAGTTACATATAGTGCTTCATTATTTGTTTTAGTGCATACAGTACACAGATTTGTATACCGGTATTTATTTGTAGTGTTAATATACATGTACAATATAAGCATAGGCAAATACATTGTACGCGTATATTTCAATGTTAACATTATCATAATTTATTTACTAATACAAATGGTTAAATCCAATGATAGAATGTGTTTAATTCACTACGCATCAATAAAGTAAGCATATTGGTTACTTAGGTAAAGATAGAAAATATGCGATTCAGTTATCCGGATGCTTCATTTATCCGGACGATTTAGCTGGGAACCAAAGTGTCCGGATTAATGAGGCTCCACTGTATATCAATTTTCTCATTATCAGTTAATACGTATGAAGGTATATCGTAAGATAATGACCGCGGCATTCCTTTGATCTTTGCAATAACTGTGGTAAAATTATTTGTATTTGTAGAGGAACCGCCTGTGCTTTTCCAGGTCCATTGTCATCAGAGCAGTCTGGAGGTGGGGGGCTACCCTTGGCACTACATGTACACACCCAAACGCAAGGACGGATCATTTCATGTCAAATCTCTGTCCTCAGGACAACTAGTAAGTGTGTTCACAGAGTCTCTGTCCTCAGGACAACTAGTAGTGTGTTCATAAAGTCTTTGTCCTCAGGACAACTAGTAGTGTGTTCACAGACAGCCTGGAATAAGAATAGGTTGGATTTGACATGTGCAATTTTTCAAAAGTAGATATATTCAAAATAAGTAAAAGTATTTCATATCTTCTAAAGTTTGAAAAATCTTTTTAATATCAACAGGCAGACAATGGGATACTGCACTCTAAAACTCTAGGAATGGAAGAGGACCGGGCAATGTTTTGTACTGATGAATCTGGAAGGATTTTACATATAGATAGTAACTCTGTCAGGTACTATAGATATCATAACTCTCTGGTCTGTAGATATCATAACTCTCAGGTACATGTAGATATCATAACTCTCAGGTCTGTAGATATCATAACTGTCAGGTACATGTAGATATTATAACTCTCAGGTCTGTAGATATCATAACTGTCAGGCACTATATATATCATAACTCTCAGATACATGTAGATATCATAACTCTCAGGTCTGTAGATATCATAACTCTCAGGTACATGTAGATATCATAACTCTCTGGTCTGTAGATATCATAACCCTCAGGTACATGTAGATTTCATAACTGTCAGGTCTGTAGATATCATAACTGTCAGGTACATGTAGATATCATAACTCTCAGATACATGTAGATATCATAACTGTCAGGTACATGTAGATATCATAACTCTCATATCTGTAGATATCATAACTCAGGTACTATAGATATCATAACTCTGTCAGGTACATGTAGATATCATAACTCAGGTCTCTAGATATCATAACTGTCAGATACATGTAGATATCATAACTGTCAGGTACATGTAGATATCATAACTCTCAGGTCTGTAGATATCATAACTCTCAGGTACATGTAGATATCATAACTCTCAGGTCTGTAGATATCATAACTCTCAGGTACAGTCCTTGAAACGTTCTACTTTACCATTTTCCCGTTTGCTTACCGTGCACTCTCTGTTTAGTACAGTTTTGTGTTAACCACGTGTTCACAAATCATTCACTGTGCGTTCACCATTCATTGTCATTCGGAACTCCAAAATTAAAGGATCAATTTTCACAGCAAGGCAAAAAGGAAAAAGGAACATGTGCGAAAGAGTGAAGTAAACTTTTATTATATCAGAAATTTAATTCATATACATATAGTACAAATGTAAGGATTATCAACTGTGAAAATTCTAGGAAAATTGCAGATCACTCACCAATACATGTATTAAAGAATAGAATAAATCATTTTTATTATTACAAAACATAAATATTCTTTGGTTAAAAAGTGGGGAGAAGTTCTGAATGAGAGAAAATTGTAAGAGCCTGCAGTTATGAATTCAACCCTTACACATGTTTACAAATGTACATGTGGTGAAGGTAAAAAATGAGGCAGTTTCAGTTTGTAAATGTATTTACTCCTTTCCCCAAATTTGAAACTTTTGTATTGTTTGTCTCTGATATAAAGACGCAAGTTTTCTCGTACACTTCTGTCCCACATATAATATATGTATAGTTCAGTACAATAAACAGTTTTATCTGCATCAAAAATATACAAATAAATGTATTGCACAATCTAAATGTAAATTCATGGTCATACTATTTATTTTGTATGTACATTACATATGTATATCTTGGATTATTTCCCCAGGTCGATATACTACACCTGTATACATATATTTGCAATAAAGTGAATTACTTAAAAATCTATGTGGGAATAAACCCTTTATACTATTTAGAAGCATTCAGGTGTCAACACGCGATACCTATACTACTCATGTTGTTTGTTTAAAGGGACTGATTCACGATTTTCCCCAAAATTTTCTTTTTCACTTTTGATGATCAAAATCTACTGTCTAATGTGTTTCAGAGTTCACATAAAAATTAAGGTTATACATTATCACAGAAACTCATTTTAGAGAGTGTATTATTTGGTTTGTAAACAAAGATTGCGGTATGTTATTGTTTATGAAATGTTCAAAAGAAATGGATATCAATCTAAGTTTATTATATCTTTCACATTTCAAGCATTTTTGGGGTAAATGTGTAATCTAAAAGTTAAAATTTGTGACTATGCAAAATTAAGATGCTTTATATTACCAAATCAACATTTCACTTGTTTGTTTGTATACATAAAAAGACTTGAGTCTTTGTTTACATAACACAGATTTAAGGCTAAAATATTTCTTTTATTCTTGCATTCAGAAGGTCAAAATTTTGGCTGTCAATATTATATGAGTTATATTTTTAATGTTTACCATCAAAAATGAAAAATATTTTTATCAAAAATCGTGAACCAGTCCCTTTAATGCATTTATCTTGACTCCTTTCGGAGATGCTTTTAATTGCATGTGTAATCCCAACGACCGCGCTCCTAAATCTTGAATGTACACCTGTAAATTCTTGGCGCTAATTACTAGACTATCTTTACTTCATATACACTGTTTATACTCTTGTATTAAAAAATTAAATACTATATATTTTAAGTCTAAATGCAATACATGTAGTATACCGAGATAACGCACCAATATTCATGATTTATGAAAACATCAAGAATTCTAAATATTATATTTTTTTTCTACTTTTCATGTATACTTGTGTCTGTAAATGTAAAACTGTAAACAATGTACTTAAAAAAATTTCTTTTGTTTGTGCATGATTGCTGCGTGCGTTGATGTGAAAGTTACGATCAGTTGATGAGAAATATACATCCAATACATGCACAAAAATGAACAAACAGATATATTCATATATATATCCCCTACCTGCTTATAAAATCAGTACAATCCAAGAGAAAAATCCAAAATATATTTATACCGAATGAGTAGACTTTTTTTGCGTTCACTGTGTGCTCACTGTTCACCAAATTGCATTCACCGTTTGCTCTGCGTGCCTTCATCATGCGCTCACCATTTGCTCTGCGTGCGTTCATCATGCGCTCACCGTTTGCTCTGCGTGCGTTCATCATGCGCTCACCGTTCACTCCCATATGTTCATTGTTCTCTCCGGTGCATTCACCGTTCAAGTGGGAAAGTAGACCGGTTCAGGTACTGCACATATAGATATCATAACTGTAGGGCAAACTCCCCGTCGAGGCCTCATTACGTCACCTACGAATAGACCTCTCCTATGTGATGCAGCACAATATACAGATTTGTATATTGCGAGTCCGCGATTATCACGCAGGCAAGTAACACTAAAGAAGTAGCTCGCTGTTAAAAGTTTGAAGATATTGATATTAAGAGCATTAATATAAAAGTATGGATTTTATTTTAAACATAAAATGATCAAAAGATCATTAAAAAGTAGGGAGACTCTGTTCAAATTATTGTGTAAAGTAATGAACTTGATGTTTACGTTCTTGTTTTGAAAGTTGTTCACGTTTGACGTTATGTTTTTCCGTCATTCTATAGTGACGTCACAGTATACACGGCCTAAGAAATCGCTATCCCATAATGCCTAAGTGGAAGAGTTTGGTTTGTAAGCAAACGAACTCTGGCGGAAGTTTGAACTGTAGGGTACATGTAAATATTTTTTATTGCCTTGGAATTGGAAAAGGGTGATAGACAGACAGAGAGATTGATAGATAGGATATGTACTTCCAAAACAATTGATTTACGTTTTGAATTTTGTTTTCAGTGTGTATAGGATTCAGGAGAAAAATGTCACAGAGTGCATGATAGAAAAGTGTTTTACGATTGACCTAAAGAAAGAGGAGCAAGGCCGGCCCATTCCCTACGACAATTACTCATCGTCAGGGCGACACATTAGGAGCATCGCCTTCGGGTCGATGCTACTCATGGACTTCGAACTCCCAAACATGGTACATTTAAATGTTCAGATTATTCAATGTCTACGTTGTGTCCTGTGGGTTAATGTAGTCATTGTTAATGTATATTCCCGCAAATTGAAATTCCCCACAAACTGAACTAACCAATGAAAGAATGGTAATGCTTCCAGATGACATGGACATGTGATTTTTCCTCAAAATACAAATATTTTACCTCATGAAATATTAAGCCTACAGCCTGTCACAGAATCGAACTTGTGAACTTGGAGGTGGATCCAAGGACTTGATTGTCATTGGATTCATCTCATTTCAAAATTGTTTCTCCTTATATTGAACACTCTTATAAAGAATTCAAGCTTATTAAAAAGTGATAATTCCCCATATGAGAGAAAAATGCTAAAAATTTTATTGGATATAACAAAGTTAGGTTAGAAGAAACTGTGTTTCGCTGGTTCTGGAGGTTCACTATAACCGTATTTTACTGTATAGTGAAGTTTGATGATAATGAATTGTTTTTTCGCTAGCCCTGGAATTTTTATAAATTATAACTGTATTTTACTGTATAATTTGATGGACTACATTCCTGCCCCCCCCCCCTCCCCCGATCTACAAATAGAGAAACGGTACCATAATCAGATGTTAGTTCACTTCTCAATCTAATTAAAATTAGATCCTTTGATCCGATCACTTATGATCGCTACACATAGGCCCTATGTTTAGCGATCGCAGGTGAGTGGATCAAAGAATTTAATTTCCGTTAGATTGGTTCACTTCTTATGTAATTTTATTTCTTTTTTTTATATATGTGTTTCAGTATATATGTAATGTGAATTATGAGAATGAGTTTTCTATGTGTTTTATTGTATACATAATGTGGATTATATATGTGTTTTAGTGTATACATAATGTGGATTACATATGTGTTTTAGTGTATACATAATGTGGATTATATCTGTTTCAGTGTATACATAATGTGGATTATATATGTTTTAGTGTATACATAATGTGGATTACATATGTGTTTTAGTGTATACATAATGTGGATTATATCTGTTTCAGTGTATACATAATGTGGATTATATATGTGTTTCAGTGTATACATAATGTGGATTATATGTGTTTCAGTGTATACATAATGTGGATTATATGTGTTTTAGAGTATACATAATGTGGATTATATATGTGTTTTAGTGTATACATAATGTGGATAATATTTGTTTCAGTGTATACATAATGTGGATTATGTATGTGTTTCAGGGTATACATAATGTGGATTATACATGTATATGTGTTTTTATGTATACATAATGTGGATTATGCACGTGTTTTAGTGTATACATAATGTGGATTATATATATGTTTCAGTGTATACATAATGTGGATTATGAGAATGAATTAGACCTTCTCTGGACAAGTGCTGACTATTCAATATCGGACGATTCCACAGAAAGCTATCTTCGATTCCACGACAACAGTACAGGAAAAAATGTGAAGGAAGTTCAATTAAAACAGCCTTTCAATGAGTCAATGGTAAGGCGGTATGTTTCTGTACTTAGGATAAATGTAAGAAATATTCGATTGTGTCAGACTGCATTATTTAAAGGGGGGGGTAGGGGGGTAACTTGCAAAGTGTTTGAAACTGTATAAGCAGAATTTTTTACCAAGGATTTAAAATTTTGGCATAATTAGCAAGAGTGATGAGATTGCTAAAATTGAAACGTAGTAACAAATTATTCCATGTCAGGGGTAATAGTTGTCTTTCCTGGAATTATAAAGTCGCCAAGATTAGCTCTCACAAAATATATATACCCATTTTAATGGAAAAATCGCTAAATTTGTGTCTCATTAAAAATTCCAATTATACGGTATTAGTCAAGGATGGGCATATATTGTGGGCAATTTCTTTTTACAGTACGACGAAAATCATATACATGTTGACCTTGACACAGTGGTGCAGACTGTAAAGTCCTTTAATGGAGAGTTTGCGTGCGTGGTATACAGACTGCATGCAAAAGAGGAAGATCGGGATGGGCAGGCAGACAATGGGCATAAGCCACGGAGAAGCATTCGGTTGGATCAATCTGGAAATTCTGAAAACACACAGGCAGACACCAGCTCATCTACATCCCAGCATTATCGACGCCAGCGACGCCGAGGCAGTGGAGAGTTGGACGAGGATTGGAGTGACCCCAGCATTTCCTCTAGGCAAAGGAGACAGAGCGGGGCTAGGGAGAAGAGGTCACATGACCAGCAACAGACCCCCAGACGAAAAGGAAGACCAATGACAAAGGAGAAATAGAAACAGTCCAGACAAAGAAAAGGATGCTAGTAAGCGAGTAATCACCGACAGATCCCCAGGCAAGCTCTGGACAAAGGAGTGACCGAAACAATCCTGGTGTCCAATCAGTGTTACCGTGGAGATAATTGCAACAGAGAATGCTTCCGTGTCTATGGACTCGAGGGCATAAATGAACAGGTCTTACGTAGAGACAGTCAGGGCAGAAATGAAAAGGTCCCAAGGAATTGCAACCCACAGAGACACCTATTTTTTGACAGGTACCAAGATTGTAGTGAAGGATGTTGCTAGTTTTAAACATATTGACAGAATGCAAGGAACTGTGTTGGAGTTGGTGTTTTTAAACTGAAAGTCGCTAATTTTACTGTTAGAAAAATATTGACTGCTTTCTTGCATGAATATCTCACTTTGTGTAGCTGTGCAATATCAAACTAAGGTCTTCATGACCTACTTTTATGCAATGGTAGAATTGGTTAAGAAATTTTAGCTTGACATGTGAATGAAGTCATATTATGTTTTATATACCGTTTTATTTTTATATTAAATGCTGGAAATAAAACATCAATTTTTTCTTGTGTGTATATATGATGTTCAGTAGTCATACAGTAAAAAACACATTCTAAAGTTGTAAAGTTTCCTTATATCAGTAGAATCACATCAATCCAGCCCTTGGATCGAAATAAATCCTGATCCAAACAATGTCTTATTCAGCTGAACAGAGTGAAATTGTGATCCAGGAATTTTCCTTCATCAGCTGCACACTGCATTAGGTTCGCTTCCAACACCAGTATCACATGTCTGAAATCCAAAGGGAATTCTTGTTTCTATAATAAAGCCTCCTCATTTCTGATGTATTCTCCGATGTCCGCCTGATGAAATGCCACCAAGGTCATGGGGTCAGCATGGCGGCAGTCCTGTGTGGATTTAGCTGCCACTCCAAAACCCTGCAAACAGAGTGTAAGATTCAAAACAAATCATATTGTCATGGATGTGAGTGTGCATGTATGTGTGTTAATAGAGCATAGAGGTTGGACGTTTTTATGCCCCTGTAATCGGGAGATTTGGGGGCATATAGTTTTTGTTCTGTCTGTCCCAAAAATCAATTAGAAATACACTAATTATACACTGTAGCTGAATTGACTGTTGCACTAGATACAAAAGAGATAATTACCAAGGGGAGATCATTCATGCTGTAGACCACCACTCCCTCATACTGTGAAGTGCTCTCTGTGATTCGGCCCAGACCAGACTTCATGACGTGATGGCCGTATACAAACTGCTGCTCGGCGCTGGGCTTCAGCCAGATCTTATGCTACAATAAACACAACATAAACAGTCCATATTCTGTGTATAAATATCAGACTGCTCGGCGCTGGGCTTCAGCCAGATCTTGTGCTACAATAAACACAACATAAACAGTCCATACTCTGTGTATAAATATCAGACTTTTTGGCGCTGGGCTTCAGCCAGATCTTGTGCTACAGTAAACACAACATAAACAGTCCATATTCTGTGTATAAATATCAGTGAATGTAAACAGAATACCATGCACAAACATAGAAATGATTTATATCGTCTGGCAGTGTATGTCTTTGGTTTCTGTCCTTACCTTTGCATAGGGAGCCATGAAATCCAAGGCTGTTATTTGTAGGTGAAATTTTCCAGATTTTGTCATTTTCCCAAAACAGGTGCCCATACTAAGAAGGTTTTTTCTGGAAACATTGCCGGCTTTCTTCATTAAGTCCTCCCTGCGATGATATGTACAGAATCAATGTCAGAATGAGACACAGAGCTAGTGGGACGGGGATATTTTGTAACATTAACAAGATCAGTGCTCAATACACACATTTACTCTGACTTTCATCCAGTAGCTTTCTCATCATTTTAAATTGAACATGTTCAAAATGTTTGAAATCTGTCTGTCATTCACAAAACTGTACATCTGCTATCAGTAGATAGGACTTGTCATTCTAGGAATCGTGATGAGATTTGATTTAGTAGCAATATATCTGTACAGTGTAATGAGCACACAAGTAGCATGGTTTATAATATCTGAACATTTACTGGAAAAAGACACATTTAAAATATTTTTCCAGTTGAATCATTCATCATTTGGACACCAACCTGTGTGTGTGTATATCTCTATAATCTATATAGATACAATTATATATATGTATCACGATTACATCTGTTAAATATTTTTTCTCAGTGAAGATAACTATTAAATTAACTTTGAAATGACATCTATCTCAGTAAAACTTGTGTGTATATATTCCCTATCCCACTCTGTGTCCATATTCACAACCTCTGACTAAGTATATACATGTAAAATTTCACAGATATTTACAACCTTTGACTCAGTAAGTATATACATCTAAAATTTCAAAGATATTCACAACCTCTGACCCAGTAAGTATATATATGTAGAGTAGATGTTCTCAAACAAATCTCGGTGAAGTGTCTGCAAATGTTCACCAACTTTGTGCAGAATGTGTTCACTAACCTGACGTAAAATATTCTGTCTCGGTGAAGTCTAAAACAGTAAGATCCATCTGGTCTGTCCAATAACAGCTTTATATTCTCCCCAATGCTACGTTAAGAAATTTGAACAATTAGTAAATGTGACATATTCTGGTCCAGTATATTCATTTGTACGTTCAATCGGGCATTGACAGAAATTTATTTTATGAAAGTCGATACTTAGGCTCTAAAGAGTTGGTATTTCGACTTCGGATCAAAATTGTACAATAAAATCTTGATATGGAATGTAATGATGATAAGGCAATGCAAGTAAATAAGCTACGTAAGTTAAGCAAACTTTAGGTGATAAGTGTCATAGGCATTTCAACAAGTTGGGAACATTTCCCATATAGCGAGATCTCCTTGCTAAAACATGATTATCCCTCTCTAGTGAGAAAGTAAACATAACCATAAACAGACCTGTGTTTGTTGTCTTGATTAAAAATAATGGTAAACTCCGTGCAATGCTGAATAAGTGTGATACATAACGCAAATTGTCTTTATAAAATTGACAACACAGTCAAGAAATTTCATATCAACGTTGCTGCACAAGACGAAGAGGAAAGCAGTCTGAAATCCAATGCACATCATGAGTGTTTTTGTTTTGATTAATACATTTGCAGAAGTATCAGACATTTTAGCACTTTTTCTTCTTTTCACGTGAAACATGAAGAGATGTACTCCTCCGATGTTTTTCTCGGTTGTATGGGATAATCACGTTTTCGCGAGAATATCTCACTATATCTGGTTGGGAACACTTCCTCTATAGCAAGATATTCTCACTAAAACGTGATTATCCATCTTTAGCAAGAAAGTAAACATTACCATAAACAGGTGTTTTGGCGTAATAATGAAAACATTGAAAATAATGGCAAATCCCGTGCAACGCTGAATATATGCAACACACACTCAGCATGACGTGAATTATCTCTATAAAATTGACAACATGGTCAACAAATTGCATATCAAAGTTGTTGTGTAAGAGGGTAGCAGTCTGAAATCCAATGCACATCATGAGTGTTTTTGTTTTAGATTGATATATTTGCATACTAAAGTATCAGGGATTTTAGCACTTTTTCTTCTTTTCACGTGAAGCACGAAGAGATGTAATCCATGAGTGTTTTTCTCGGTTGTACGGGATATATTTACTCTCACTAAAGAGGGATAATCGCATTTTCGTGAGAATATCTCGCTGTAGCCCAGTGTAGGAGAAGTGTTCCCAACCTGTTCAATCAAAAATATTTGAAATATTTCCTGAACCATTAATACTTTAATTTATGTTACAATACCACGAGCAGAGGGTAAGGGGAGCACATTCTCCCCTTTACGTACATGTATGAGTAGGATAAGGGTTTTAATGAAATGGTTTATTTTTTTAAATGCCTATAATGTGAATGCTACATTGCCAGCTATATAATTATGCTTGACGCATTTTAGAGTTAGTTTATGACCTGTGTACTATGAAATTCACAACTTACTATTTTGAAAGTTTATCAAAGAAAGTCTTCGTTTCTTCGTCAGTAAGAGGTCTCATCTCATCACAGTAAATTAACACGTGTTTACATTTACTCAAAAATAAAATGATTTCCGAACCCGAATAATTTTTATTTTGATCGAGGTCGAAAGTCAGATAATAATTCCGAAGGGTTCCGAACGGTTGCTATGGGCGCGCAAACAAGATGATAAAAAGCGGTGTCTTAGTATAAATATTAGGACATACAGGCAAATTTCACGTAAATACTACTATGTAAGGGGGAAAATAAAAATGCAGCATGACAACCCATGCATACATGAGAGAGGGCTTTGGTACGGTTACTTTCGACACAGGTCAAAACCAAACAGATTCGAGGAAATTCGGAGGGGTTATGAGCGATCGCATGTCGATGTACCTTGATAACACGGCTGTCATCAAACTCACACATAATAACAACCTGTTGCTGAACGAGAAAAAAATCCAGAGTCGAGAGAACACGGTTTATAAATCTGAAACGGACAACATTGTCATCAATAGCCTCAAAGACTCTCATTTCAGATTACTCACAGCAGAGTCGAATGTACGCCCCACATCTAGCAATATAAGTGACAGGATCGACCTTGGGGTTACAAATCCCATCGTCAGTCAGCCCACCACTCCAAATGCTGAGGTCGGGGAAGAAGGGCCAGACGCTGCACCCCAACTGCAGAATGAACAGTTAGATAGTTACAACATCAACTCCAAGTCTTCCAGCAGAAAAGGTAACTAGATGTCTCTCATCCCAAGTACATTAAGACACTCCTCAGAGTTTTAGTCAAGTTATATGGTACATGTAAATATATTAGCATTGGTATTGTATGAATGCACTGGGCAGCATTTTTACAAGCATATACCCTTGATGTGCTAGCTTGTGTATGAACCCAATAGAGCTTCAGACTCTTTAATCCAGATCATCGAGGTTTCAGGCAGGGTTCGAAATTACCTCATGTCCGTAAGTCCGAGACTAGTAAAAAACGTATCCGACAAGTAAACTCTCTATAGCACTAGTCCGTACGGACTAGTGAAAATCCATAAACCAATCTTGAATTGGTTAAGATTTTAGCAAGATTTGTCTGAGTCTCTTAGTTGTTTGAACTTATGGTTGATTACCTGCATGATTAAGTGTTTGCGTGACTATGACATCCTGATCTTCCACATATGGAGTGCGTTCGAGATCGTCATTCTTCGAACGAGCACAAATTCCTGCCGATTCCGAACTCCAAGTACGCATCACGAGAACGGATTCAAGGTGCAAGAACTGCAAGTAGTGTGATCTAAGAACAAGCACGTTTGTGCGCACATGTTGTCGTCATTCGCGACTCAAACACAGGAGTTTGTAACACTATAGCTCATGGCTTGGTCAATCAAGTGAATTTTATTGACTTTATTGATAAAATTTCGAACTCCTGTGACTCTAAGAACTGAGCACGAAAACAACAGGAACGTCGATCTCGACCGCACTTGTGGACGTTTATAAAAGGATTAACTCAGAGGTTACTGTATGCTTCTGAAAATCTTGAATGCAAAATAAAGTATGGTGGTCTTTTTCTTCTGTAAGTGTCAGAAAATTAATTGCTTGCAACTGTGATGTGTTTGGTTTCATTAAATACTGTTGAATAAAATGATCATTTAATATGATATACTGGACGGACTAGTGAAATGTTTTGTGGACTAGTGATTCAGAACATCAATAGTGACTAGTCCATACGGATTAGTGCTTGAAAAAGTTAATTTCGAACCCTGTCAGAGATGTAGTTTTGATTTAGGCAACATTGGCCATTACAACAGTGTAATTGCATGAGAAGTTTCCATTGATATTATACAATTATTGCTGTTTTTGAGGTCAATACGATGATTTAGACACCTGAGGAGTACAATATTCACCGATTCAGGCGAGGTGAATATTGTACTTCGAAGGTGGCTAAATCATCGTATTGACCTCAAAAACAGCAGTAATTGTTTTATTATATAATTAAATGATTAAAAAACCCTTCAAGATTGTTCTTTGCTTTAATTGTAAGTTTCAACGATCTATTTTTGGTCCTATGTGGAAAAAATAATTCCTTATGTTCACCAGGAAGGTCTATTTTTGGTCCTATGTGGAAAAAATAACCTGGAAGGTCACGTGCAGGTAAACATAACGTAGTATGATTTCTACATTGTTGGATCTCAGCCAATTAGAGCTAGGAATTATTCAATCATATAATAATATAAATTGTCAGTGTCAATTCTTGTACCACTCTTTTGCAAGCTGAGTCAATCCACTAAAGGTTTTACAAAAGAGAGGGTTCATGTCCAGGAAGTGTTTGCTTTAAAACTATTCAAAAAATGAAAAATAGAAATAACCAGGGTTCTCTGTAACACAAGAACCTGTGTCCTGGATGTGAAATTATTCCAGATGTAAGAAAAGTAAACTTATGTGATTAGAATTTATTTTCTACTTTAGAAACTAATTTTGTCTTGGGGATGTTAGCAGAAACAAAAAATTTATATATTTGCCTAACTTATCACATTGATCCTGGTAACTACACACTCAGAAATCTGAAGAACAATGCCACACTGTGGTGACCTGATACATTGGGGTAGTTGTCTGCCTGGGGCACACCTGTGTGTTTAAGACCGCTTTTGATTAGGTTTTTGTTTAATCAATAGTTCACCATTCATGTCACTAAATTTTACAACCTAATTAGAATTAGGTGTTAGATTCAAATGCTTGCATATTTGCTACACTATTTTAGATTGAGGGCTCTGATTTGAATTGATTGTCAGTTTATAAATAAATATTGTCAAGAATGCAAGTAACTCAAATGCTTAGAATTATTTATAGTTTGTCATTATTGGTTAAATATATTAATAATGCAATTTATTATTACATTGTCAAATGAAATTTTTTATCTATTTAAGAAATAAATTTCATTTTTGAAAGTCCATGAGAGTATGGACTGTCACACTTCATACCACCGTACTTCATGAAGTGCATTAGAATTGTTTACAACTGCTGCACACTCACAAGGAAATGGCTATTATTACAATTTGTAAAGATTTCAAAGGCTAAAATAATGGAAATGGAAATATTTACTTAGGCCTAGATGTTGTAATTGATTTATGCATTAGATTTGTTTAGTCATCAAGGTCACAGTTTTGAGGGTGAGACAATTGTAGCTGCAATAATGCGACATTGCAGCTGCAGTTAATGCACCACCAAAAAAAAAAAATTATTAGAAAGAAGAAAAAAAACAAAAAGAAGGAAATCTACCTTTGAAATTTCCTATAGATCTTAAGAGTATTACTGTATTTGTTCCTGTTTATGGTTTGATTTTTTCGCAGTTTTAAATTCACAGGATTACTCATATAACCGTACAGTGAAAATTAAGGTATATGCAGTAATTTCAAATAAGGGGAGTTCATTGTATGAGATTTTAATTACCATTGACAATTAATAAATCAATAATCATCAATCTTGATTAATCAGCATAATTTAAATACAAATGCATAAAATGCATCCATATGCATTTTAACTTCCCAACGAATAGTGCAATACAACAAGCCCGAACGTTTCTAGGATGCAGTCAGACTTTTTTTGAAAACCATGAGTCCAGGGCTCACCTTGAAAAAATACCTACAGAGAATCCTTAAAAAGGTCATGAACCAAAAATAGATCCCAAAGGGCTGCAGTGGAAAGAATTCAGGTTTAACCATGTCTTATTGCTTAAACGAATGATTAGATATGAATTATAACTAAGTCATAATATGGCAAGTAATTTCTGCTAATTTTCAGAAGAGAAAAATATTCCAAAATTGCTGCATAAAGTTACAAAAAAGAGGAAACGAGGTGATAAAGATCAGAGATTGCTGTAACAGTGTGCTGTTCATTCATTATAACTGCATGCTGTTTTTTGAAATTTTATTTTTTGTACCATTTTACCTAAAGATTGTTTGCTCTGGTTTGGGGAGTTATATATATATATATATATTCATATATATATATATATATATATATATATATATATATATATATATATATATATATATTCATTTCAATTGGCATTTGATATCAAATTTCTAATCCACATCTTGCACTGATGCAAAACATCGAGTTCACTCATCTATATACATACAACAATTTTGTTATAACTGGGGGGATTTGATTAATCATACCAGATTGTGCAAGTAAACATGGTAAAGGAATAGAAATAGACAACAGGAAATTAAAGTTACTTCAAAGCCTTCTGTCAGCCTAAAACATTCATTTCTTTGTCAATGTAATGTTAATTGCATCTGAGAAATGAAATGCATGTGTTAAAGGATAATCAGACATTATACTAGCTTAAGCACAACACAGCCAAACTTCTACCCAGTTATTGACAAAAACATGTACATGTATGTGAATTGTTTGGGTTTTTTGTGACCACCATTTTATCAAATTGATTTACACCCTAGCTGAGAAGCTGTTTGATAAATTACTAATGTAAGAAACAGTTTTAGATATAACAATCTGTTTCTCGCACTGTTTATTTATCTCAATGATGTAAATTTCAGGAAAGAGAAAGAAGAGGGCAAAGTCCAGTCGCGGCTTACGGAGCAAATCCACCCAGGGGAAAGATGGTGGAGCATCTAAACAACGCATTCCCACGGCAACAACTGTTAAGACTGGTGTGAAACAGAATGATACTCAGAATATGACCACTGGTGCTGCTGGACTGGGTGTCCTGGAATCCATGTGTAAACCTATGGTTCTCCATAAGACGTCAGAGCGCAAGAACTCGGAGAAACGAGAGACAACAAAGACAGTCAGCTCAGGAAATCGTTCCCTGACCAACACAAAACATCTATCACTTCCACAAATGACCAATAACTTCATGGTCAAAACGGATTCCTCTGTGAGGACTTCTAACTCAGAAAACTTTCAAAATTCCAAGTCTTTTGTGTACCCATCTAGTCGAATCAACCATGCAGAGATTGCACGGATTACAAAGATTTATTTATCAGAGAAGCAGTCAGGCATAGTGAAGGACTGTGGAATGGAAGTTCCTTGTGCACCACCTGCAACACCACTTCCAGGTAAGTTCACACTCACTATACACCACTCCCTGATGAGTTCACACTCGCTATATAACACTCCCTGATGAGTTCACACACACACGTTATTCTTCAGTCCCTGGTGAGTTCACACTCACTATACACCACTCCTTGGTGAGTTCACACTCACTATACATCACTCCCTGGTGAGTTCACACTCACTATACATCACTCCCTGGTGAGTTCACACTATACACCACTCCCTGATGAGTTCACATTCACTATACACCACTCCCTGATGAGTTCACACTATACACCACTCCTTGGTGAGTTCACACTCACTATACATCACTCCCTGATGAGTTCACACTCACTATACATCACTCCCTGGTGAGTTCACACTCACTATACATCACTCCCTGGTGAGTTCACACTCACTATACATCACTACCTGGTGAGTTCACACTCACTATACACCACTTCCTGGTGAGTTCACACTCACTATACATCACTCCCTGGTGAGTTCACACTCACTATACATCACTCCCTGGTGAGTTCACACTCACTATACATCACTCCCGGGTGAGTTCACACTCACTATACATCACTCCCCGGTGAGTTCACACTCACTATACATCACTACCTGGTGAGTTTACACTCACTATACACCACTTCCTGGTGAGTTCACACTCACTATACATCACTCCTTGGTGAGTTCACACTCACTCTACATCACTCTCAAGTTCACACTCACTATACATCACTCTCTGGTGAGTTCAAACTCACTATACATCACTCCCTGGTGAGTTCACACTCACTCTACACCACTCTCGAGTGTACACACACTATTCAAGACTCTCTGATGAGTTCACACCCACTATACATCACTCCCTGGTGAGTTCACACTCAATATACACCACTCCCTGGTGAGTTCACACTCACTATACACCACTCCCTGGTGAGTTCACATACACTATACACCACTCCCTGGTGAGTTCACACTCACTATACACCACTCTCGAGTTCACACCCACTATACACCACTCTGATGAGTTCACACTCACTATACATCATTCCCTGGTGAGTTCACACTCACTATACACCACTCCCTGGTGAGTTCACATACACTATACATCACTCTCAAGTTTACACACACTATACATCACTCCCTGGTGAGTTCACACTCACTATACATCACTCCCTGGTGAGTTCACACTCACTATACATCACTCCCTGGTGAGTTCACACTCACTATACATCACTACCTGGTGAGTTCACACTCACTATACACCACTTCCTGGTGAGTTCACACTCACTATACATCACTCCCTGGTGAGTTCACACTCACTATACATCACTCCCTGGTGAGTTCACACTCACTATACATCACTCCCGGGTGAGTTCACACTCACTATACATCACTCCCCGGTGAGTTCACACTCACTATACATCACTACCTGGTGAGTTCACACTCACTATACACCACTTCCTGGTGAGTTCACACTCACTATACATCACTCCTTGGTGAGTTCACACTCACTCTACATCACTCTCAAGTTCACACTCACTATACATCACTCTCTGGTGAGTTCAAACTCACTATACATCACTCCCTGGTGAGTTCACACTCACTCTACACCACTCTCGAGTGTACACACACTATTCAAGACTCTCTGATGAGTTCACACCCACTATACATCACTCCCTGGTGAGTTCACACTCAATATACACCACTCCCTGGTGAGTTCACACTCACTATACACCACTCCCTGGTGAGTTCACATACACTATACACCACTCCCTGGTGAGTTCACACTCACTATACACCACTCTCGAGTTCACACCCACTATACACCACTCTGATGAGTTCACACTCACTATACATCATTCCCTGGTGAGTTCACACTCACTATACACCACTCCCTGGTGAGTTCACATACACTATACATCACTCTCAAGTTTACACACACTATACATCACTCCCTGGTGAGTTCACACTCACTATACATCACTCCCTGGTGAGTTCACACTCACTATACACCACTCTGATGAGTTCACACACACTATACACCACTCCCAGGTGAGTTCACACTCACTATACATCACTCCCTGGTGAGTTCACACTAACTATACATCACTCCCTGGTGAGTTCATACTCACTATACATCACTCCCTGGTGAGTTCACACTCACTATACATCACTCCTTGGTGAGTTCACACTCACTATACACCACTCCCTGGTGAGTTCACACTCAATATACATCACTCCCTGGTGAGTTCACACTCACTATACACCACTCCCTGGTGAGTTCACACTCACTATACATCACTCCCTGGTGAGTTCACACTCACTATACATCACTCCCCGGTGAGTTCACACTCACTATACATCACTCCCTGGTGAGTTCACACTCACTATACATCACTCCCTGGTGAGTTCACACTCACTATACATCACTCCCTGATGAGTTTACACTCACTATACACCACTCCCTGGTGAGTTCACACTCACTATACATCACTCCCCGGTGAGTTCACACTCACTATACATCACTCCCGGGTGAGTTCACACTCACTATACATCACTCTCAAGTTCACACTTACTATACATCACTCTCTGGTGAGTTCAAACTCACTATACACCACTCCCTGGTGAGTTCACACTCACTATACATCACTCCCTGGTGAGTTCACACTCACTTTACACCACTCTCTGATGAGTTCACACTCACTCTACACCACTCTCTGATGAGTTCACACCCACGATATATCACTCCCTGGTGAGTTCACACACACAATACACCACTCTCAAGTTCACACACACTATAAAAATTTATGTATGGATACATTCTATCAGAGTTCAATCAATCTAACAGAAAATGGTCTACACTTGATGACTTCCATTACACTGCTCCTTGGATATGCAGAAGAGGTTTTAGCAGTTTGGTTGATTTGCCCCTTATTCACATTTTGTGGTCTTTTGTTAGCTCTTCTGAGCCAAAGGCTCAAAGAGCTAATGCTATGGCCATTTGTGCGGTGTGCGTAAACTTTTTAGAAAAAGGGCTATAACTCAAGAACCCCTTGGCCAATTTTTTTCAAATTTGTTACAGGGTATCATTGGCCCAAGGGCTTTCATACATACTAAATAGAGGGATGTGACCCTTTAACAAGGGGAGATAATCAGGAAAATACAAACAAAAGTAGTGGTTGCTAAAAAATCTTCTTCTCAAGAACCACAGGGCAGATTATCACCAAACTTACACATAAGGATGAGGATATGTTGTAGATTAAAAATTGTTCAAGGCATTACCCTGGGGCAAAGGGCGTGGTCTCAAGGTCACTTCAAAGTTGACCTAAATTTATAAAATTTTTAAATTCCTTAAATCTTAGATATTTTAGTCATTATAAGGACTAGGATCATCAAATTTTGACAATTGATGCATCTTAGGACCTTGTGTCAAGTTGTCTCAAAAGTAGGTCATGGTGACCTACTTTTTGAATTTTGCAGGTATTTATTTTAAAATTAATTTTGATGCATATCTTGGACACTTTGAAGCCTATGATCATCAAAACTTGTCAGTTGGTGGATCATGGGACCTTGAAATGCGTCAACTGAAAAATAGGTCACCGTGACCTACTTTCTGAATTTTATGGCCTATCATTTATAGATCTATTTTAAGTTGTTATTTCAAATACCGAGAGGTTTAGAATCATCAAATCTTGTAAGTTGATGCATCTTGAGGCCTTGAAACATATTTATAAAAAAAGTAGGTCACAGTGACCTACTTTTTGAATTTTGCAGATATTCAAATTTCACATTTTCAATTTTAGATGCATATTTTGGGCACTGTAAAACCTAGGATCATCAAACTTTGTCAGTTGATGCATCTTGAGTCTTCGGAGTGTATCGACCAAAAAGTAGATCACTGTGACCTACTTTTGGCATTTGACAGTTACATTTATATATTTCAGTCACTAATTGACCTACAATCATCAAACTTTGACAGTTGATGCATCTTGAGTCTACGGAGTGTGTCGACCAAAAAGTAGGTCACCTTGACCTACTTTTGGAATTTGACGGCTGTATTTATATATTTCAGATACTATTTGACCTACAGTCATCAAGCTTTGTCAGTTGATGGGTCTTGCATGTTCGAAGGGTTTCGACCAAAAAGTAGGTCAACTTGACCTACTTTTGGAATTGGACACCTATATTTATATATTTCAGATACTATTTGACCTACAGTCATCAAACTTTGTCAGTTGATGGGTCTTGCATGTTCGGAGTTCGCTGACCAAAAAGTGGGTCACCATGACCTACGATTGGAATTTGACAGCTATATTTCAATATTCAGATACTAATTGGCTTAAAATCATCAAACTTTGTCAGTTGATATTTCTTGGGTTCTCAAAATGTGTAAACCAAAAAGTAGGTCACATTGACCTACTTTTTTGAATTCTTAGGATTTAACTAAAGATTTAGAATACTAAGAGGCTAAGAATAGAAATGGTGGGGTTGTACAATTTATCAGAAGAGCGATTCTAGGCTCTTGGGCCTCTTGTTTTCTTTAATGCCTAGTAGTATATGCTTCAAGGTAGTCAAGAGGTATTACTATAACCAGGGATGAGTAATGACAGAGAATCTCAGCTTGTTCGAGAGGATTTGAATCCTATTTATGACTTTTACACTTATATTTATTGCTAAAAATAGATTTTAGTCAGAAAATAGCTTTGTGTAATTGTCTCTGGCAGATTTGTTTTATGCACCCTTAATAATTCTAACTCCTTAGAGAGGTTCACACCTAAATAGGAGCAGAATCAACATTTTTGAAAGTATACTTTTGATTTCTGCATGGAAAGGGAATCAAAAATATACTTCCAAAACAATGATAAGCAACACAAATCATTACATCAAATATATACTCATGTCTTATAATGGTCAATAGAAATATAAAAAAAAGTTTTATTCTAGTAGATTGGAAATTGTGACCTTTTTTTACTTGATTGATATATACTGAAAGATTTAAAAAAAAAAAAAAAAATAAATAAAAAATATACTGCATATAGAGTATTGTCAATTTTAAAATTGTACATATGTTATAAATTCTTGCTTTAAAATCTAAAATGAAACTTTAAAAATTTGGAGTTGTAGATGTTAGATTAAGGTAGCTCATTGCACTAAATTTTTATTTAATGGCTTGTTAAAACACCTAAGACTTATGAAGTATGATTTCACCACCGAAAGATACAAGCTCTCAATTATTTCATATGATTTTTTTTGCGATTTATCCCAGAATGATAAAAAAGGTACATGTATTTGTTTGCAAATAAGACACTCTAGAGTCCAAATTTTGCTGTGATTTGATTCATAATATGAATATTTAAGAAAACATGCCTAAACGACTCAGATAGATGCTCTAATTTTTTTAATAAAAAATATTTATAAAAATTAAAAACGTTATTTGCTAATATTTATTAAATCTACGGATCCGTTAAAATCTTCAAAAAAAACATGTCAGTTAGAAAAAAGATGTATCAGAGATTTGAAATATATTTTAAAAAGAAATAAGAGCAATTAATTAATTAACACTGGTATTAAGTTAATAATAAGTTACTAATGGATTCTACTTTGCATTTAAAAACCATTAGCAAAATTGCAAAGCTTAATTTTTAAAATATATACGAGTTGAAAATGTAGGCAGGAATCCAGAGTTAGCATGCATAGTTCTTTACAACATTTGGATAAGTTCCAAGTCTCTACTAGTTGCATTAATTATAAATGACAAAATTGAAATACCGGTAGGGTCACATCTAGGGGTATAGATATTGACAACATATTCGATAAAACAGAAACTGTGGAATTGAGCAGATTTAGAACTTTTTGATTGAACATTCCTTCTGCCACAAAGTGTACTCCTTTCCAAACCCTTTCAAAAGAATCAACATAAAAAATTTCATCTGGATAGGTGAAGGTATCAAATAAATGTATGATATGTTTGGACCACTGAAATAAGTATTTGACTATAGTACCTACAGTTTTAACATCTTGCACAGTTGTGCTCAAAAGCAGAGGAACAATCTGATTAAAATCAGATCCTATGATTCGCTCGCATAGATCTGCTACACTGGTGTAGTGAACTACATGAGCAAATCAAAGGATCTGATTTTAATAAGATTGGCTGAGGAGCTAACTTTTTTATAGCAATAAATATTTTTAGCCTATAAGTTGCACACAGCCCTTAAACATGTTAAATAGATGGAAGGTGAGAGGCAGATGGCTTCTTGTGACATTTGATCTTTAATTAATGGGGCTTAATTAATGAGTCTTCATTCCTTAAGAATGCCCCTATTGTTTTGTCCCCAACCTAGCTATATATTTTCTAAAATTTAAAAAATTTGAATCAAGTAAAATTCATAGTGTGCAGGTCCAGTAAATCAATTTCATGTTATTGAATCAGAGGCAGATACGGAATACTATCATTGTTTTTTAAATCAGAAGGTCGAGGTCATTGGGTCACATGGTAAGATGTGGTTTGATCTCTGGATGATAATGATATTTTAGTCCTGTATAAGCTTCAGAAATAAAACTTCACATAAATTATTCTTCATGACTTTAGAGTGTTGAGTTCAGAAGGTCAGATATCAAAGTCATTGGGTCATCACATGATCAGAGGTTAAACGTAGATTATCTAAGGTAGTCAAAGAACTATGAACCAGTATATAGTAGAAAATCATTGTAGCTGTTGTGCTTCAATCTTCTTCCTCCATATACTGAGGTAGGAGAAGTTATGTTGAAATTGAT
Organism: Ostrea edulis; assembly: GCF_947568905.1. NCBI lineage: Eukaryota > Metazoa > Mollusca > Bivalvia > Ostreida > Ostreidae > Ostrea > Ostrea edulis. The sequence goes on from NC_079164.1 coordinate 101,944,281, forward strand.
CAAAAATTAAAGGGATGATAGGCAAGAGTTCTTTCCCTTGTCAGCATCAATCTCCTTCCCTGAGATAGTTTTACTGCATTGCCATTGTGCTATCAGTGTCTGTTAAACAAGACATTATTCTAAACTCCCAAATTCTCATGAAAGCACTTCATTCATTACTTGAATTTATATTTATTAAATCTAATTCATCTGACTGAACATATTGATCACACCTGCAGTGACAAGATTAGATTTTAGCTGACAAATGTCATACAACATACTCAGTCTAATATATACTTAACTTTCACAGCCTGAGAACCGAATCTTACAGCAGAAATCTCTATTACTGGAATAATTATGTTGGGTTTTTTTACTTTTAGTTATGTTTTAATGTTAAAGTGAAATGCATTAGTACATGCAGAAAATATTTTAAATAACAAGTTGAACGGGAGCTAATAAACAGATCATCTGTAAGCTGGGTCGTTGCTCGGTACCAAAACATTTTTTTCTCATGGCTTTCTTAGGTAGATTTGAAGTAAAGTTTAAAGTTCTAACAGACAGGGAACTTTACCGAGAGAGAAAATATTTAAATTAGTCTTTTAAACTGCATACATTTACAAGCAATCAGTGCACACAACCTCACTTAAGTCTTGTGGGGGATGAACATTAGGCAGATTTTCAATCAGTGTTTAAACAAAGTGTTATTGTTTGGAGAGGTGGATGTCCTATTTTGTAAATTTATGCAGTATAAAAAATGTGTGTTGCAAGGTGTCCGTGTTAATCAGAATCTTAAAACAACTCAATTAGCATTCCTTGTTCGAAGTTCAAAATTTATACGGTGATACTGTGATGTATGTAGCAGTCTGGGTTTTAAGTTCGATTGTGACGTATTTCTGTGATGTGTGGCCTTCTGAACAGCAGACAACACAGTGAGGTCCTTAGTGTTGCTCCACAGTCAGGTATATTATACACCAAGAAACCATCATCTCGCCATGTTTCCATCTTGTATGGATGATGCATCTCTGGATGCACACAGTCTATTATGATTTGGATGCTGCATCTGGACTGTGTTTTATTAGTGACCAGTTTACAGTTTGTGAAATAGGTTTATTCCATAGTCCAGATTAGAGACCAGTTTATAGTTTGTGAAGTAGGCTTATTCCTTAGTCCAGATTAGTGAGCAGTTTACAGTTTGTGAAGTAGGTTTATTTCATAGTTCAGATTAGAGACCAGTTTATAGTTTGTGAAGTAGGCTTATTCCATGGTCCAGATTAGTGACCAGTTTACAGTTTGTGAAGTAGGTTTATTCCTTGGTCCAGATTAGAGACCATGCAGTTTACAGTTTGTGAAGTAGGTTTATTCCATAGTCCAGATTAGGGACCAGTTTACAGTTTGTGATGTAGGTGTATTCCTTGGTCCAGATTAGAGACCATGCAGTTTACAGTTTGTGAAGTAGGTTTATTCCATAGTCCAGATTAGGGACCAGTTTACAGTTTGTGATGTAGGTTTATTCCTTAGTCCAGATTAGTGACCAGTTTACAATTTGTGATGTAGGTTTATTCCTTAGTCCAGATTAGTGACCAGTTTACAATTTGTGATGTAGGTTTATTCCTTAGTCCAGATTAGTGACCAGTTTACAATTTGTGAAGTAGGTTTATTCCATAGTCCAGATTAGTGACCAGTTTACAGTTTGTGAAGTAGGTTTATTCCATGGTCCAGATTAGTGACCTACAGTTTACAGTTTGTGATGTAGGTTTATTCCTTAGTCCAGATTAGTGACCAGTTTACAATTTGTGAAGTAGGTTTATTCCATAGTCCAGATTAGTGACCAGTTTACAGTTTGTGAAGTAGGTTTATTCCATGGTCCAGATTAGTGACCTACAGTTTACAGTTTGTGAAGTAGGTTTATTCCTTAGTCCAGATTAGGGACCAGTTTACAGTTTGTGAAGTAGGTTTATTCCTTAGTCCAGATTAGGGACCAGTTTACAGTTTGTGGTGTAGATTCTTCAGCAAGAGTAACTTTGATGTGGTTCAAATTTGCATGGATATCTTATTACTAGTTTATAATCTTTATATGTCTCAAAGATCAAGGTAAACTGGTAAATGTTTACTGTCCATGTCTATCACCATCCATCTGACCTCACTATTTATCTGACCTTAGGATATCATTGTCCATCTGACCTCACTATTTATCTGACCTCAGGATATCACTGTCCATCTGACCTCACTCTTTATCTGACCTCCGGATATCATTGTCCATCTGACCTCAGGGTATCACTGTCCATCTGACCTCAGAATACCACTTTCCATCCAACCTCAATATATCACTGTTCATTTGACCTCAAGATATCATTGTCCATCTGACCTCAGAATACCACTTTCCATCCAACCTCAATATATCACTGTTCATTTGACCTCAAGATATCATTGTCCATCTGACCTCAGGATATCACTGTCCATCTGACCTCGGGATATCTATTTAAACAGTATTTTATTATGAATAACATAATAAGGATTAGGCAGCAGGCATCAAATATATAAGACTTCTCCTTTAAGGTACAAGGTAAAGTCAACATAATTATGCACACAAGAAATTACACATGCACACAAGAAATTACTTTGGGATATCACTGACTGTCCAAACTCTTTTCTGTTAAATTTTGCATGCGCTTTTGGGCAAGATTTCCTGAATGTTTTATGTTTCAATTGATTGATATAATGGTTGAAATCACTTAAAAACTACAGTTATCTCATAAATTCTTGTTGAATACATGGATATTGAAATTTCATTTCCAAAAAGAGTGTATTTTTATAATAGAAAATCCATTTCTTCTTTCAAAATTCAAAAGATATTTTGGATAGCAGTCTTATATTCAAAATTTAAATCATATTTTTGTTTTTTCAGACCCATCCAAAAAAGTCGAATATATACCAAGTATGAATGACATAAGGGTAAGTCTTCAACCCCAAGCACAGCCATAACGCTTGCTTTAAACATCATAAAATATCCATAGTCTTAAATATTCTAATGTACAAAATATGTACACATTAAGAAAGATCTTTACCAAAGTCATCAAAACTGACTATATAAAATCATGGTTTTGTATTAGGCACAGAGAGCAGTGAAAGTAAAACTACAAGTTTTGGAGAAGGAAGCCCAGAAAAAATCAGCAAAACGCAGAGAAGACCAGGCCAAGCAGGAAAAACACCAGCTGAAGGAGCGGGAAAAGGATCTCAGAGTCAAACAGAGGATAGAGGTAAGCATAAAGGTCATGACCTTGTTTGAACCTCATACTGGATGGGAGAGGAGTAAAAATTTGGGTAAAGTTGTTTTAAAAGGAGGTCAACAAGAAAATGTAATCAATGGGAGTTGAGCATTAGTGGTCAGCAGACACTTGTCAGTAGTGGTCAGCAGACACTTGTCAGTAGTGGTCAGCAGACACTTGTCAGTAGTGGTCAGTGGTCACTTGTCAGTAGTGATCAGCAGACACTTGTCAGTAGTGGTCAGTAGTCAGCAGACACTTGTCAGTAGGGGTCAGCAGACACTTGTCAGTAGTAGGAAGTTGTTTATCTAAAGTTCCATAGAAATGAGAAATTATGTGCCACTTTTGATGCTGTGTACTTCATATAATTGTAAATATTAGAGACAAATTACGTCAAACTGCTGAGGACATTTTGTGAAATAAAGGAACGATTTAGTCTTTCTTTAAAGATTTGACATTTTGAGCGTTAACACAGAAAGGCCATCATCACACACAGTCCTTTGAATGTTTGTCAGTAATAAGCCTTTGCTACTTTATGTATTTTGTGATTTAAATTTATTTTCAGTATGACATAAATCCCTATACATGTATATGTATAAAAAATAACAAGGCAAATTATATTATGAAGATTTATTTTAAAATAACTGTCTAAATTGTTTGTATAGCAGTTAGAGCTATATGGATCTCAGTAGACCACCAGACTAGTAATAAAGGGGTCCCAGGTTCAATTCCCGGTCCAGCCTTAAATTTTATTCTTTCCTCTATTACATTTGTATTATGAAAACAATAGAGGGAGGGGGTACTAAGTGATTTCATTGTAATAATCTTCGCTGATTATGAAAATTACCCATAATTCCATTGTTTTCCTTTGTAGTATTTGGGTATATCTGTAAAATTTTATATTGTACGTAATATACATCGTATATCACAGATAAAGATTAGTGGTTGAAGAAATGAGTAAACTTGATTTTGGCCCTTTAAACCTAGCTTGAACCTATCCCTTTATTACAAATAAAGTTGACATTTATAACATAATCTGAGTTATTGCTGGTATCAGATATTGATAGTTTTCATTGGAGAGAGGAAGTGAGAGATAATGGTGAACAAGTAAATGATGGACAAACTTTATGAAAAATTTGCTTTATGGAATTATATATGTAGATTGTTGATAATGCAAATGGCATTGACAAGATACAGTAAAACACAATTATAGCAAATCTCCAGGGCCAGCAAAAAACAATTCATTATAGCCAAACTTCATTAAATTCAATAAAATATTTATTATTTCCCTCTCATAGGGGAAAAAACATCACTTCACGATAAACATGGATTCATTATAAGCATGTTTTACTGTATATGATTGTCATTGTACAGTTAAACCATCGAATTTGCACATAGACATTGTATATGACCATTTTAAGCAACATGTTCTTAAAATAATTGTAATAAGATAAATCCTTGGACAGTAATTTATTTTACTATTTCATCTTCAGATTTATGCCCTCAACAAAATCATGACAGACCTTGAGAACAAGAGGTTTATGGAATTCTGTGAGAAGAAAGGAATTAGTACAACATAACACCGGCCTATAGAGTGTCATTTTGTGAATGTGTATGGGGTACCCCTCTTTCATCAGTTAGTTATAGGAGTTATAACAAAGGCATTATACTGCTGATCTCATGTAACACAGAACAGGTCACAATTCCCATAGCAACACTTACATACCAGGTCAAAGGTTCCCATATCAACACTTGCATACCAGGTCAAAGTTCCCATAGCAACACTTACATACCAGGTCAAAGGTTCCCATAGCAACACTTACATACCAGGGCTGCGTTCCAAGATTGTAGTGGCTACATAGTGCTAGATAGAGCTATAAAATTGAATGTACATCTAGGCTAGCCCCTACGTAGCTAATTCATACAGTGCGTTTATAGACCTAGATATCTAGCCTAGCAGTTAGGCTAGCCACAACGATCTCGAACACAGCCTAGGTGATACATGTATGTTCCCATAGCAACACTTAAATAACATGTCAAAGTTTTACCACAGCAACACTTACATACCTGGGCTGTGTTCAAGATCGTAGGGTTAGCTGCTAGGCTAGATATCTAGGTATATTGAACGCACTGTATGAATTAACGCTTGTTATCCCTACATAGGGCTAGCCTAGCACATTGCTCAAGATTGTAGCGCTACCGAGCCCTACGTAGCTGCTATGATCTTGAACGCAGCCCAGGTGATGTTCCTATAGCAACACTTACATACCAAATCACAGGTCTCCATAGCAACACTTACACACCAGGTATATGATGTCTCAGTTTGTGGTGTGATCAGCTCTGACTTTGTGTGTTCTATTTGTGTATAACCTCATTGTGTTGTATAATGGACAAAGAACCCATGACATCTTCAATCTACAGCTAGTCAGTCAAACTAAAATGGTAGCTTGGAGGATTATCTCTTCATGCATTGTCAACACAGATTGTCAACTCACACTGTCAACTGTCATCTCAGATGTCAACTCACACTGTCAACTGTCGTCTCAGATGTTAAATCACATTGTCAACTGTCATCTCAGATGTTAAATCACATTGTCAACTGTCATCTCAGATGTTAAATCACATTGTCAACTGTCATCTCAGATGTTAAATCACACTGTCAACTGTCATCTCAGATGTTAACTCACACTGTCAACTGTCATCTCAGATGTTAAATCACACTGTCAACTGTCATCTCAGATGTTAAATCACATTGTCAACTGTCATCTCAGATGTTAACTCACACTGTCAACTGTCATCTCAGATGTCAACTCAAGCTGCTGGTAATGCTGCCATGGTCAGGTTCCATCAAAGAAAGCAGCAAACAATATGTGATTTTTATTTTTATCACATGGAACAATTGATGCATTTATTTCGCAGATTCATGAAATGTTCAGATTATTCTTTACAAAACCATACCAATGTCTTAATGATCACAACAAAGTGATATAGGTTGAATCTCATCAATGAGCAAGGAATAGAGAGACTCTTGCCGATCTTATGGTGGCCATTTTGTAAGGTTTGTTCCTCATTGCATGGGGTAAATTAAAATGGCTATCATGTCCTGTAAATAGCTGATGTATTTTAGGTGCTTGTCATTTCATGGCTGTGTGAATTGTGTTTATAAATGTCTGTTTGTGTGATGAATGCGAAAATTTGATATAGATCATGAATTGAGATTCTGAATACAAATGTTTCAATGTGCCATTGTCTTTCATTCTGTGAACACTGACTCACTTGTTGTACTGTAAATTTGTATTGTTACCATACACAGTAAAACACAGTTACAGTAAACATGCTTATAATGAATTCATGCTTATAGCGAAGTAATTTTCATTATAAACTTGTTTTATTGTACCACTTAAAACATAATTACCAAAAAAAAAACCTGTTGTTACAATGTATATCATGTTTTTAATTAAAACTATGTTAAGTTTGGAACTTATCTTGTAATTATAAGTTGCTTTAATAGCTCATGTTTATCTAAAGCATATTTCAAATATGTAAGATATGAAGGCAGGTGACTTAACCATATCATTATTTATATTTTGTAAGCATGTTTTGAGAAAAAAATTTGAAACATTCTAAGACTACTGTTTTATCCAATCTTGAAAATATTTTGATGTTGTCTTTTACAGAACTATTTTACAGACTTCTGTAGAGATATATCTAGATGTTTAAAGCATAACATCAACGAGTTTTGTATCCTGTGATAAGTACACTGTGATATAAAGTGAGGGATATTTTACACCAGTGTTTGTTATCTTTTTACTTCCATCTCTCTTAATAGTTTTGGAAGATGCACTTCAAATGCAATTTTGTAAGAGCAAATATTCTATTCTGGTTTAACAGGTTTCTTGTTAGTATTAGCTGTTTTACATTGGGGAAAAGACTGTCCTTATTGACCCACTAAAGGACTGTAGATTATAAGGTCTATATTGGCTCACCAAAGGATTGTAGATGATAAGGTCCTTATTGACCCACTAAATGACTGTAGATTATAAGGTCTATATTGGCTCACCATAGGACTGTAGATGATAAGGTCCTTATTGATCCACTAAAGGACTAGATTATAAGGTCGTTATTGACCCACTAAAGGACTGTAGATTATAAAGTCTATATTGGCTCACCAAAGGACTGTAGATAATAAAGTCCTTATTGACCTACTAAAGGACTGTAGATTATAAGGTCTATATTGGCCCACCAAAGGACTGTAGATGATAAGGTTCTTATTGACCCACTAAAGGACTAGATTATAAGGTCCTTATTGACCCACTATAGGACTGTAGATTATAAAGTCTATATTGGCTCACCATAGGACTGTAGATGATAAGGTCCTTATTGACCCACTAAAGGACTGTATATGATGAGGTCCTTATTGGCCCACTAAAGGACTGTAGATTAAAAGGTCTATATTGGCCCACCGTAGGACTGTAGATTGTATAGGTCTATATTTGACCACAAAAGTTGTATCACAAAAGCTGATATCAGTTTTATGATCCTGGTACCTGGTGATGATTTGTTTTCAGTATAAAAGAAAAACATTTTCACAAGAGCAATTCATGAGGTCTCCATATGCCCACCCCAATTGACAATTGTACATTTGTTTCAAAAATTTTCAAGTTTTTGCACAAGAATCCTAATGCAACACAGTCAAAATGACAATTAATTGACTTGGATTCAGAATATCTCCTGAACGTTAGCTAGGGCTTTCATACTCTGCGATTCCTTATGGTAGGGTCTTGCATTTAATACATGATCTTTGACTTTGGAGTTTTACCCAAATTTCCAAACTTTAAACTTCTAAATGTTGAGTGACCGGGCTTTCATATATATATTCCTTGTGACAAAAACGTGTATCAAACTTTCCAAGAACATGCCAAGATTGATTGAGTGTATATTGTTCAACGTCCCTGTATTGAGAATATTTCAATCATGTGGAGACGTCACCATTGCCGGTAAAGGGTTATAAAAATTAGGTCTATGCTCGACGCTAACGGCCTTTGAGCAGGGAGGGATCTTTATCATGCCACTCCTGCCGTAACACGGGACCTCGATTTTGCAGTCTCATCCAAAGGACCACCCCATTTAGCCACCTATTATCGATAAGCAAGGGGTACTGAAGACCTATTCTAACCCGTATGGATCGGGGAAGAACATGCCAAGAAGATTCCTTTTACATGTTTGTACTTTAATTAGCCAAAAGCATGTCAACCTTGCCTCCTCCCCCCAAATTATGACTACTGGTCCATTTATATTGATGCAGGATAAAGAAATAATAACATTCCATGTTTATTTGGGAATTTTTTTCTACTGAACCAATGGAAAGAATTTGAATACTTTTAATAAAGTATGACTTCTTTTACTCCGTAGATTATTTCTTTGATTAACGACAGTATTGTTTCTTGTTCTTCAGGTCGTTTATTTAAAACCAACTATATATTGACATTCATTGAATCTTTTCTCTTATATTTCCATTGAAATTGACATTGCTTTCATCTAGGACAATGAATGCATGTTTGTTGCAAACTAGTTTGATCCGGTCTTTTAGTACAACTTGTCTGTGTAATCATTGTTGACTATGGAGCGTCAAGGTCAAAGGGTGCACTGCCTCATGTTTTGTTTAGCTAATGAATGGGTAAACCATATGGTATTTTAGTACTTAAATCTAGTTTATATTTTAAAACAATACATATAACTATAAACAATAAAATGTCTTTCGATCTTTGTTGTTTCATCGGCTGATGAATTTAAGGTAAGCAATCATTGCAGAAAAAAAAAATTTTTTTTAATTATATGTTTAAAATTATATGAAACAAAGGATCCTGAAAGGAATTGTCACATAATTTGTGATATACTGATAACTGGAAAATCAAGTAACTTTAGAATACAAAAAACCCTAGAACTCTCCGTTTGGGACCAATACCCCCACGGGGCACACTATATAATGGATAAAAACAGACTTCCTCAGATCAAACCAGAAGTTGTCTAATCAAATGGTCATTTGCTATATTATTTTTGTTTTATTGAAAATGTTGCTTTAAAAATGAATCATTGAAATATCAAAATATTTCCAGTGATGCTCAATATAAACACTATACCAATAAATAGGATGTTCAGGGAATTCAATTAATTATCATCTTTTCTCTTAATTTGGTACATGGTTTAAAAACACAAAGGACATGGAGATATAGAGAGTGGAAATACCCATACACTGTAAATCAAAAATGTATGTAAAAGCCCCTACCCACCCACATAGAGAATGGGTTAAATTAAAAAAAATGTACAGTATGTGAAAACCCCCACCCACCCACATAGAGAATGGGTTAAATTAAAAAAATGTATGTGAAAGCCCCCACCCACCCACATAGAGAATGGGTTAAATTTAAAAAATGTATGTAAAAGCCCCCACCCACCCACATAGAGAATGGGTTAAATTTTTTAAAATAAAATGTATGTAAAAGCCCCCACCCACCCACATAGAGAATGGGTTAAATTTAAAAAAATGTATGTGAAAGCCCCCACCCACCCAAATAGAGAATGGGTTAAATTAAAAAAAAATTATGCAAAAGCCCCCACCCACTAATTTCTGTGGAAACGAGGGGGTATTTATATTTGATCTTTAGGAAAGACCGAATATAAATTAATAACCCCCTCGTTTCCACAGAAATTATGTAAAGGTCTGATTCAAACCTTTAAATTTGTTTTTGAAATATTCTCCAGACAAGACACTTTAATTTAAACAATTAAAATAGAAATTAATTAGCATAACTTTCTAATACTTTAAATATTCTAATTTAAAATATTTCTTCATGAATTTTTAAGATAAACGTACTCTTTTTAGTTTAAAAAATGACGAAGTCCATCGCTAGAAACAAGAGACCCACAGGCCTTATCGGTCACCCGAGTGCTAGTTAAAAGTATCACTACTCCTAAGGGCTATGAAATCTGGAAAAAAAATTCCTGTTCTGAATATCTAAGCTAAATTCTAATTTTCAGCAACAGTATAAAACAAGATGTGTTCTTAAAACTTCAATGCCCTCAAAAGTGCATACAATAATGAAAGGCTTTACATATATGTATTAAGTTCAACAATGAACTTATGACTAATTTGGACCCATCCAAGAGTCAAAACCCTGGGATTGGAAGGAATTCTATCACGTAAAAAGAAAGTACGGAACGCCGTTATGGTAAAAATTGCATAGTAGTATTTTCAATACTTCTAAAAGTGTAGTAAGCCCGCGATATATATATAGTGTGTGTGTGTGTAATATTGAGACATCGCCAGTTGTAGGTGAAATATCACTTGTATTGAGTTTTTAACGTGCCAACGTCTGCCGTGACACAGGATCTACGTTTTAAGGCTCATTATCCGAAAGACCCGTGATTTTGACTTTGAAATGTCGAGCGTTTGGTAAAAGTGTAATCGCATCTTAGGTTTGATGCGTCCATGGCACGAGCGGCCTTGAACTTAGCTTCTAATTTTACATATATGAGAAATATTTCCAGCTGATTTAGTAAAATCAAATGTTTTCCAATCATTAGGTATTTGTCCCTCACATGTGAATTGCATCGACTTTTTAATTTTCAGGTAGTGATAGAACACTTGATCTTGCTATACATCTCACGGTGATAGTTAAGATATTGTGCAACTAAGAGAAAAGGGGATGATAAGTGTGAACAGGACGAGTGTCGTCAGAAATGACTCCATCATAACTTGTATATTCTATCGAAAGCTGGTGGTCGTGCATTGGGAAGGATGGTCTCGAAAATTCGTTTTTACAAAGACATAGGAATTTCAACTTTCGAAAAACTTTTCTTAATTTGTGTAGCTCGTGTTTTGAACTATTGTAGTGAAGTATGGGGTCTCCGAAACTACCACTGAGATGGTTCAGAATCGCGCACTTCGTCATTATCAGATTCATTCCTTTACCTGCACTCATAATATTCATGGCGAATTCGGATGGAAGATTCCTTACCACTGACACTGTATAAACTATACGATACTGGAATTGTCTACTTATCAATGGACAACATTACTAAACATGTGTAAATCGATATAATAAGTCTAACTGGACATCACAAATGAAGTCATTATTTGAATTTTTAAATTCTACAGAAAACATATACATGTAATAGGATACTATTATGTCTCTACCCCGGGGATCATCCACTCTGGGGTCAGAACCTCTACCCCGGGGATCATCCACTCTGGGGTCAGAACCTCTACCCCGGGGATCACCTACTCTGGGGTCAGAACCTCTACCCCGGGGATCATCCACTCTGGGGTCAGAACCTCTACCCCAGGGATCATCCACTCTGGGGTCAGAACCTCTACCCCGGGGATCACCCACTCTGGGGTCAGAACCTCTACCCCGGGGATCATCCACTCTGGGGTCAGAACCTCTACTCCGGGGATCATCCACTCTGGGGTCAGAACCTCTACTCCGGGGATCATCCACTCTGGGGTCAGAACCTCTACCTCGGGGATCATCCACTCTGGGGTCAGAACCTCTACCCCGGAGATCATCCACTCTGGGGTCAGAACCTCTACCCCGGGGATCATCCACTCTGGGGTCAGAACCTCTACCTCGGGGATCATCCACTCTGGGGTCAGAACCTCTACCCCAGGGATCATCCACTCTGGAGTCCGAACCTCTACCCCGAGTTCTATTATCACTATGCATTTAGTTTTTCTGAAAGATATGCAGGTGTAGAGAAGATTTTTTAAAATTGGTCAATTTTTGTCCCAAAGATGCTTCAAACCAAATTTGAATTGGAATACTAGTTATCAAAAACAAGTTAAAAATGTTCAATTGTTAACACACGACAAATAATCGCAATAGGTCATCCGAGTTTACTCAGGTGACCTAAAAACTATCAAGAGGCCCATGGGCCGCATCGCTCACCTGAGTCACCTTGGCCCTTATCAGAAGACTTTCCATATATATATTTGCATGTAAAATCTTAGTCCCTATTGTGGCCCCAACCTACCCCTGGAAACCATGATTTTACATACTTGAATCTGCACTATGTCAGAAAGCTTTAATGTAAATTTCTTTGGCCCAATGGTTCTTGAGAAGATTTTCTCTATATATTTCTATTTAAAACTTTGATCCCCTCTTGTGGCCCATCCTACCCCATGGGGCCATGATTTGAACAAACTTGAATCTGCACCATGTCAGGAAGCTTTTATGTAAATGTCAGCTCCTCTGGCCCAGTGGTTCTAAAGATTTTTAAATGACCCTACCCTAATTTTGCATTTATGTGATTATCTCCCCTTTGAAGGGGGCATGGCCCTTTATTTGAAGAAACTGGAAAACCCTTCACCCAAGGATGCTTTTGGCCAAGTTTGATTGAAATTGGCCCAGTGGTTCTGGAGAAGATGATGAAAATGTGAGAAGTTTACAACGACGATGCCAACAGTCAAATTTTGATCAGAAAAGCTCACTTGAGCTTTTGTCTCAGGTGAGCTAAAAAACCTGTAAATTGAAGAAAAATTGTTCAATCTAAATGAAAATACCAAGTGCACATTTTCATATGGCGAGTAACAAGTGTACAAATTTTCAGAAAAATCTATGCACTAGATTCTCAGAACATGCATGGACAAAATCATGTCTACCGACAGACATGCTAATTCCAATATTATAACCCACCAAACTTCGTTTGCAGGGAGTAAGTATAACAAGAGATGTTTGTAAAACACATATGCCCCCCATGGTGCAAAATTGAAAAGGGTTATACACACACCTCATTTAATTGATAGTATTATCATCAATTCAAAATATTGAGCAGACAATATCTTCCTATGTCAAGAGTGAATTGACCATGTGACCTAAATTCAATAGGGGTCATCTACTTCTTATGCTGTACCAGTGTACCAAGTTTGGTACGTGTCAATCAAGCAAATAATTCTTAAAATATAGGAGACAATATATTACTATGTCCAGTTCAACTATTGACATTTGACCTTAAAATCAATATGGGTCATCCTCTCCTGAAGATGTACCAGTGTACTAAGTTTGATGTCTGTCAAGTAAAAGGGTTATCAAGATACATGTAGTGAGTGGACAGTATATTACTATGTCCAGTTTGACCCTTGACCATGTGACCTCAAAATCAATAGGAGTCATCTTCTCCTGAATATACACCAGTGTACTATTTAAAGTCTGATGTCTGTCAAGCAAAGGGTTCTGAAGATATTGAGCAGACAGTATATTCCAATGTCCAGGTTGACCCTTGACCTTTAAACATGTGACCTCAAAATCAATACGGATCATCTTCTCCTGAAGATGTACCAGTGTACCAAGTTTGATGTCTGTCAAGCAAAGGGTTCTCAAGATATTGAATGGACAGTATATTCCTATGTCCAGTTTGACCCTTGCTCATGTGACCTCAAAATCATTAGGGGTCATCTTCTCCTGAAGACGTACCAGTGTAAAAAGTTTGATGTCTGTCAAGCAAAGGGTTCTCAAGATATTGAACGGACAGTATATTCCTATCTCCAGTTTGACCCTTGACCATGTGACCTCAAAATCTATAGGGGTCATCTTCTCCTGAAGACGCATCAGTGTACCAAGTTTGATGTCTGTCAAGAAGAGGGTTCTCAAGATACTGAGCAGACAGTATATTCCCACGTCTAGTTTGACCCTTGACCATGTGACCTCAAAATCAATAAGAGTCATCTTCTCCTGTAGATCTACCAGTGTACTAAGTTTGATGTCTGTCAAGCAAAGGGTTTTCAAGATATTGAACGGACAGTATATTCCAATGTCGAGTTTGACCCTTGACCATGTGACCTCAAAATCAATATGGGTCAACTTTTCTTGAAGACATACCAGTGTAACAAGTTTGATGTCTGTTAGGCAAAGGGTTCTCAAGATATTGAACGGACAGTATATTCCTATGTCCAGTGTGACCCTTGACCATGTGACCTCAAAATCAATAGGGGTCATCTTCTCCTGAAGACGTATTAGTGTACCAAATTTGATGTCTGTCAAGCAAAGGATTCTCAAGATATTGAACGGAGAGTATATTCCTATGTCCAGTTTGACCCTTGACCTTTGACTTCAAAATCAATAGGGATCATCTTCTTCTGAAGATGTACTGGTGTACCAAGTTTGATGTCTGTCAAGCAAAGGGTTCTCTAGACATTGAATGGTCAGTATATTCCTATGTCCAGTTTGACCCTTGACCATATGACCTCAAAATCAATAGGGGTCATCTACTCCTTATGATGTACCAGTGTGCCAAGCTTGATGTCTTTCAAGCAAAGGGTTCTTGAGATATTGAGCAGACATTATATTCCTATGTCCAGAGTAGATTGACCCTTGACCTGAAAAACAATAGGGGTCATCTTCCACTCATAACCAACCCACATATGAAATATCATCATCATCAAGTGAATGGTTCTCAAGATATTGAGCGGACAACATGTGGTCTACAGACTGACCAACTGAAAGTTGCAAAACAATATGCCCCCTCTTTTTCAAAGGGGGGCATAAAAATACTACATTTACAAGAATTGTGGTGTAGCAGCACAAGTATTGAGAGCTCAGATTTCATGTTTTAGGGAGGCCAAATTAGGCTCCTATCCTATCAAGTTCTTTACCCCTAGAATACTCATAGCAACAAGATGTTTGTAAAACAAATGCCCCCAATAATGACCAGTTCCAAAGATGGCCAAGGTCACAAGGACAAATATTTTGGTACCAGTAGAAAGATCTTGTCACAAGAAATGCTCATGAGCAAGATGAAAGCTCTAACATCTACCATTTAGTTATGACCAATGTCAATTTTTTTTAAAGTGAGTCAAATGTCAAGGTCAAAAGGGTTAGTACCAACGGAAAGGTCTTGTCACAGGGAATACTCATGTGAAATATCAAAGCCCTAGCACTCACTGTTCAAAAGTTATTAGCAAGGTTAGTTTTTAAAAAAGTAGGTCAAACTCCAAGGTCAAAACTTTTGGTACCCCCGAAAATGTCTTGACACAAGGAACACCCATGTGGAATATCAAAGCTCTAGCACTTGCTGTTGAAAAGTTATTAGCAAGGTTCAAGTTTTCATAATTTAGGTCAAACTCCAAGGTCAAGGGTCACAATTTTTTGTACCCACGGAAAGGTTTTTACACAAGGAATACCCTTGTGAAATATCAAAGCTCTAGCACTTAATGTTCAAAAGTTATTAGCAAGGTTAAAGTTTCAGACAGAATGACAGACAGGACAAAACAATATGCCCCCCATCTTCGATCTCGGGGGCATAAAAATCAAATATAAACAATTCAACACAATGCGTCTTTTTGTTTTTATTTCATAACACATATTATGAAAGAATGAAGCAGTCTGGTAATCAGCTGAGACAAGAGACACAAGGCCACAGGCTCGCAAAGCTCACCTGACAGATACACATCACAGGCTCGCATAGCTCACCCGGCAGATACACATCACAGGCTCGCAAAGCTCACCCGACAGATACACATCACAGGCTCGCAAAGCTCACCCGACAGATACACATCACAGGCTCGCATAGCTCACCTGACAGATACACATCACAGGCTCGCATAGCTCACCAGACAGATGCACATCAGAGGCGAATCCAGAAATTTCTGTTTGATGGGAAGGTTGAGGAGGGCTGCAGTAAAAGATAAGGGATTTAGGGGGCTTTGTTCAAAACCCTGGTGGGGGCCCAAAGGGACGAAATCCACTGAAGCTACTGAGTTTTTAAAAAAATGAATTACTTGTATATTTGTGTGTGTGTGTATGGGGGGGGGTCACTAACATTTTAACAGTGTGTCCTTAAGAAAGCTATATACCTAGTCAGAAAAGTGAATAGTGTTTGTATACCCAACTGTATTTATGTTATTATAACTTTACTCTTCTTCTGGGTGGATTCATATTCAAAAACAATGGAGCTGTGTGACTAAAGACGGCATTTCTTCCACCCCAAAGGGACCAGGGAAAAACAACCCTACAACTGATTCACCATAGCATGTTTTTGTTTCATTTTACTGAGATTTGAAATGTAAGTATTCCAGCCTTCCTAGTTTGGTGAATCATCCTAAAATGTAGTAAGTCTCTATCTAAAATTAAACAGTGGTTCCAAAAAAGATTTTCCAGACAAAGGAAAACCTCTCTCAGAGCCGACTAGATCCATCTGATCTAGACAAAGGAAAACCTCTCTCATAGCCGACTAGATCCGTCTGATCCAGACAAAGGACAACCTCTCTGAGCCGACTAGATCCATCTGTTCCAGACAAAGGAAAACCTCTCTCAGAGCCGACTAGATCCATCTGATCCAGACAAAGGACAACCTCTCTCAGAGCCGACTAGATCCGTCTGATCCAGACAAAGGACAACCTCTCTGAGCCAACTAGATCTGTCTGATCCAGACAAAGGACAACCTCTCTCAGAGCCGACTAGATCCATCTGATCTAGACAAAGGAAAACCTCTCTCATAGCCGACTAGATCCGTCTGATCCAGACAAAGGACAACCTCTCTGAGCCGACTAGATCTGTCTGATCCAGACAAAGGAAAACCTCTCTCAGAGCCGACTAGATCTATCTGATCCAGACAATTATGAAAACAAGGAGATTCTATAAAACAAAAATGTTGTCAACAATTTAGAATAAATAAAACATCAATAAAAATCTACAACGATAAAACAACACATCACACATCATCTGTACATATAGTGTATCATAGAGACTGATGGTCTGTTGTTAGAACCTGAAATACAGTCCGCATAAAATGTACCAGCTGATCAGATTAAACCATTTTTTATCAAGTTTATTGATAAAATATTGAGCACCCCTCACCCCCCACCCCTCCCCCAAATAGATACTAAGTGAAAATAAGAAGTTCATTGTTCAAAAAGTTGAGGACTGGAACATATTCATAATTTTTATATAATCAAAATTCATAAAAATTTTATACTATACTTTTAAATTAGTGATTTTTGGGAGGGAGGGGGGAGGTGTCCAGAAAATTTGGAATGGGATGCAACCTATAATTGTACTTTTTCTAAACAAAAAAATCACACAACCCTACTGAGCTACCCAGCTAGGCTATTTGATTTAAAAAAGGAATATACATGTATTGCTGATATTTATATTTTCATTCAAGTTTCAGAAGGAAGTCGGCCATTATGACGATGAAGTAACCCAGTGTACATTAAAAACCTCTTCTTTGATATACATTTTGGATCATGTTTTCAACGACAGAGAAGTGGAAATTATAGAAGTCTTGCATAGAAGTGGTTCCTAAAACACAAAATACAAAATGTTATCCAAACTTACAAACATGCGGACAAAAACTTGTGTGAACATCTGGACACCGAGAATGAGCTCAGTCTTCGTCTCCATCATCGTTCGAACATGAAAAGACTTCACGGCATGATTAAGTAAAATTGCATTAGTTTAGACCACATTAAAATGTTATGTATATATGTAATCACTGAAAGATGATTGTAAGAAAAAGATGTATTTAAGTCATTGCTGATTTTATATGCTATTAGATATATAAAATAGGCAAAATTCATACGTTAATCATTTTAAGATCGTTACAAGCCTTAGAACCGTACACACCTCTCCTATAGAAAATACAAATATATTAAGATTTTTCTTCATCCAACATGATTATCTACAATATTAATAATACACAACAGCACTACTGAAACATCTGCACCAAATTTCATTTAAAAATTATGTTTACAAACAAGCTTAATTGCAAATCTCAAACGAACATGTTCGCAATCACATTTATGTTATTTGACAATCACTATTCAAATGCATACAAAACTCTGAACCCTGTTACACTTGTAAACACACAAATCTATGCTACCCAGTAGCATAAAAATAAATCCAATTTCTAAGTAAAAATTACAAAGCTGATATATATATATGTATGTACATAGCAATGGTTCACAATACAAAAAAAATTCAAAATTAACAGACTAAAATTTGTTCTATTGATAGACCATCAAGCTGACCTGTAATGGTATGCGGGTCATCAGAAGCTAGTACATGTTTAGTCGTGTGGACAGAGTTAGGAGGGAGTTTTGTTGTAAGGGGAGGGGGTGGGGTAGGGGAGAGTGATAGTGAACACTGTGACTGGAGGATGGTTCTGCTGCTTCCTTACGTGGTAAGGTCGATTCACTATTGGCCAATGAAGATGGTGATTGTTGGGGAGTGGATCTCTGGTCTTGAGAGGTGGGTGTAACACGAGAACTACTGCTGGTGTGCGGTAGATGTGGCGAGGACTGGTGGTGTTCTTGTGGGGTGGGTCTCGTTGATGGCAGCAGGTGGTTCAGATGTCCTGCACTGTTCTGTGCATTATGTTGAAGATGAGATATAAATGATGGTGACATCAGGGAGGGGGACATGGTGGAAGATATGAGAGACAGCGGGGGGAGAGAATGTGGTGGCATCAGCGACGTCTGCACATGAGGAGACGAGGACAGAAGTGTAGTGGACGATATATTGCTAGATTGTTCAGAGGACATGTTGGGCGAAAGTTGATTTGATTCAAGTGGCCTTGACAAAGTGTCCTTGTGAAGGTCAATAAAACGACTAAAGTTTGATGTCCTTGGGTCACTAATGAAGGACAGTGGTACAGAGCTTCCCTTGTCCTTGGTCAGATCTGCTTTGGAATTATTAGTACTGGACTGGCGTGGTTTCCGTGGTTTGTATGGAAGTGGATAGGGGCCTTCAAAGGGACGCACATTTACATGCATCTACAAGCAGAAACATTCACTGACAAAGACATGAAACAATAAATTCAAGATAATGAAGTGACACATCGTTCATCAGAGTTACCTTGCTTTTCCAGATATATACTAGTATCTTACAAGATTTGCTATTCTGTTGGAAGTCATTTCAAAGCGGAATGCCTAGAGGCCTCTGAGGGTGCAAAACTTGGAGGGAACAAAACACATTCTTAGACTAACTTACACATATTCATGCCTTCAATAGGGGATTAGTTTGCCAGCCAGCTAGTCCTCCCCTCACTACCTTTAGTAAATATCTGAGGCCCAACCCTAGTAAACTATGTTACTGGTAAGCAATTTTGAGGCCCCCATCCTAGTAAATGCAGTCTGATTAAAACCAGATCTTTGATCCACTCTGATATTCTGATGTCACTAACATAAAGATCTGAAGACATTCCATATAGGGTCACATCAGAATGAACTTTAGATAAACCAATCAAATCATTGCTGGCGAAATCATCAGAGGTAGGAACAAGTGACAGTGAATCCCCAAGTGTTCCGGATAATGACTTGGGAAGGAACCATAAATGCTGAATTCAACATGTAAGAATAAATTTGATTGGTTCTTGTAGATTGGATGACCTTAGGTCATCAAAGTGCATGCAGACAGAACCCTATACAGGAAATCTTCGGATCTTTGTATTACCGACATCAGAATATTGGAGTGGATCAAAGATCTGGTTTAAATAAGACTGTAGTAAATCTGCCTTCATATCTTAATGGTGTGGTTTCTAAAAGGACTTAGTATTATTACCTTAATAGTGTGGGTTTTTTTTTTTTACACCCCCCCCCACTAGAAAATGTACCTTAATGGTGTGGTTTCTAAGCCCCACCCCCTCCCCAGTAACTATACTTTAATGGTGTGGTTTTTAACCCCCCCCCCCCCCCCCCCCCCCCGTAATAGTAAATATACTTTAATGTTGTGGTTTTTGAGCCCACCCTTTAATAAATGTACCTTAATGGTGTGGTTTTTGAGCCCCTCCTCCCCATTCCCCAGTAACAGTAAATATACTTTAGTGGTGTGGTTTTTAAGCCCACCCCTTAATAAATGTACCTTAATGGTGTGGTTTTTAGCCCCCCCCCCTCCCCAGTAACAGTAAATATACTTTAGTGGTGTGGTTTTTAAGCCCCCCCCCCTCCTCCCCAGTAACAGTAAATATACTTTAACGGTGTGGTTTTTGAGCCCCCCCCCCCCCCTCCCCAGTAACAGTACATATACTTTAATGGTGTGGTTTTTAAGGCCCCCCTCCCCATTAACAGTAAATATACTATAATGGTGTGGTTTTTAAGCCCCCCGCCCCTCCCCAGTAACAGTAAATATACTTTAATGGTGTGGTTTTTCACCCCACCCCCCCCTAACAGTAAACATACTTTAAAGATGTGGTTCTTTATTTTGAGCCCTCCCCCTTAGTAAATATATTTTAATGGTGTGGTTTTTGAGCCCCCCACCCCACCCCACCCCCACAACAGTAAATATACTTTAATGGTGTGGTTTTTGAGCCCCCCACCCCACCCCACCCCACCCCCCACAACAGTAAATATACTTTAATGGTGTGGTTTTTGAGGCCCCCCCCCAATAACAGTAAATATACTTTATTGGTGCGGTTTTTCAGCTCCCCCCCCCCCCCCCCCCATCATAGTAAATATACTTTAAAGGTGTGGTTTTTTATTTTGAGCCCTCCCCCTTAGTAAATATACTTTAATGATGTGGTTTTTGAGCCCTCCCCTTTAGTAAATGTACCTTAATGGTGTGGTTTTTTAGACTGCTTTCATTGGTGTAGGCTCGGCTACAGACAGAACACTGGTACTGTTTGTTAGCTGCTTTTTTCACATGGTCCTCATGGTTCCTCATGTGGTGATGGAGATTGGCCATCTGAGCAAAGGCCCGCTCACAACCATCAAAACAACACCGATACGGCTTCTCACCTACAACACATACAATACACTAATACCTACTCACACCCATCAATAACTTAAGCTAGGGCTTATTTTTCTGTTGCTAATAGTTAACTTTTATGTTGCTTGGGGTTACTTTATTTTTGCTATATGTAATCTTTATGTTGCTAGGGGTCAATTTACTGTTGCTATGGCTTACTTTTCTGTTGCTGTAGGTAACCTTAATGTTGCTATGGGTTACTTTACTGTTGCTATGGCTTACTTTTCTGTTGCTGTAGGTAACCTTAATGTTGCTATGGGTTACTTTGCTGTTGCTATGGCTTACTTTTCTGTTGCTATAGATGACCTTTATGTTGCTAAGGGTTACTTTACTGCTATGGCTTACTTTTCTGTTGCTATAGGTAACCTTAATGTTGCTATGGGTTACTTTATTGTTGCTATGGCTTACTTTTCTGTTGCTATAGGTAACATTTATGTTGCTAAGGGTTACTTTGCTATTGCTATGGCTTACTTTTCTGTTGCTATAGATAACCTTTATGTTGCTAAGGGTTACTTTTCTGTTGCTATAGGTAACCTTTACGTTGCCATGGTATATAAACATTGCTATGGGTTACCTGTGTGTATCCTTAGGTGTTGCTGCAAGTGACAGAGCTGCTTGAATCCTTTATCACAGAAGGAACATATGTGTTTGCGTATCCCACTGTGCACCAATGTATGCTGAGCCAACTGCTGCTTGCTCTTAAAGCCCTTGCTACAGTTAGGACAGATGTGTGTCCGGTCAGGATGGATGCTGGAATTGACCTCCATATATTGCTGGTCATTTGAGGTCAGCTGATGGTTGTCTGTGGCCATATCAGAGCTGTCCGCAGGGTGACGCAGGCTCAGGTCTACAAGATTAGGACAGGATGCCTATCATTCAGGTGAGATCAAAATGTCAAACAAACTCTGGAAGTAATTTTTACTACAAATGGGAATATCGACCATACTTTCTGGTTTATCCTTCTGAACTTGACTCAAGCCAGAATTCTCCTCTATTTCTTTATGAAACTTGGGGAAAAGCTACCTAACCTAGCACAAAGATATGTAATATTATCATGGTAAAACTTCAAGTTTAATGAAGAAGATTTTGGCAAGATTTTTAAGGAGTTACCGTGAAATCATTTTAATTCGTGCGGGCCAATGTTCATGGATAAGCAAAATATTGCTGGTTCATGGGGACGTAATTTCATGGGTAAACGATGTGATGTCACTAGGAGAGATAACTCTACTTGGTTTAAAAAAATGTTCGAGTACACATAAATTCGTGGGTAAGAGTGACCCATGAAATCCAGGAACATCAATCCCCCCACCCACAATGATGATTCCACAGTAAATATCTGATTTAAATAAAAACTTTCAGAATACTCTTAACACAAAGATCTGTGGTTTCTGTTGATTTTTTTTCTGTTCAAAGGTTCAAGGACAAGGTCACTGCAGGCTTATGGATAGCTCATTCTACAGTCTTCATTCATCAATTGTGTGTATAATTTTTAAATTAGGCTCACAGAAAATCTAACCTCTTCTAAAAGGAAATTGATACAAAATAAAAAAAATAAAATAATTGAGGCATGGCTCTATATATAAATTTTGGCTTATTTTGGTTGTAATAAGTACAAATGTAAAATTTCTAAGAATTAAGGCATTTTTGAATTTTCAATAATGTTCAAAAGTTGAAATATATCACCCCTCCTGAATATACATAATTTCACTCTGTACAAATTGTCCCCAATGTTTTGGACTAATTGAGAAATCATGGGAATAAATTACATTCTATATATTCATTTACTTATAAAAGCATAATTCTAGTTTTCAATTCCATCATTTCAGAAATAAAATTCTGTTTGTAGCAGATGTCATTAAGGACAGATAAACTGAGTACAAGAGCTCTACGGAGCACATTACTAACCTCAGCTACTACACATAGCACACTGTTAACCTCAGCTACTACACGGAGCACATTGCTAACCTCTGCTACTACACTCAGCTACTACACATAGCACATTGCTAACCTCAGCTACTACACGGAGCACACTGCTAACCTCAGCTACTACACGGAGCACATTGCTAACCTCAGCTACTACATATAGCACATTGCTAACCTCAGCTACTACACTCAGCTACTACACATAGCACACTGCTAACCTCAGCTACTACACAGCACATTGCTAACCTCAGCTACTACACAGACATTGCTAATCTCAGCTACTACACGGAGGACATTGCTAACCTCAGCTACTACACGGAGCACACTGCTAACCTCAGCTACTACACAGACATTGCTAACCTCAGCTACTACACGGAGCACACTGCTAACCTCAGCTACTACACTCAGCTACTACACATAGCACATTGCTAACCTCAGCTACTACACATAGCACACTGCTAACCTCAGCTACTACACATAGCACATTACTAACCTCAGCTACTACACATAGCACATTGCTAACCTCAGCTACTACACAGACATTGCTAACCTCAGCTACTACACAGAGCACATTGCTAACCTCAGCTACTACACATAGCACACTGCTAACCTCAGCTACTACACATAGCACATTACTAACCTCAGCTACTACACATAGCACATTACTAACCTCAGCTACTACACAGACATTGCTAACCTCAGCTACTACACATAGCACATTGCTAACCTCAGCTACTACACATAGCACACTGCTAACCTCAGCTACTACACATAGCACATTACTAACCTCAGCTACTACACATAGCACATTACTAACCTCAGCTACTACACAGCACATTACTAACCTCAGCTACTACACATAGCACACTGCTAACCTCAGCTACTACACATAGCACATTGCTAATCTCAGCTACTACATGGAGCACATTGCTAACCTCAGCTACTACACATAGCACACTACTAACCTCAGCTACTACACATAGCACATTACTAACCTCAGCTACTACACGGAGCACATTGCTAACCTCTGCTACTACACTCACCTACTACACATAGCACATTGCTAACCTCAGCTACTACACGGAGCACACTGCTAACCTCAGCTACTACATGGAGCACATTGCTAACCTCAGTTACTACATATAGCACATTGCTAACCTCAGCTACTACACTCAGCTACTACACATAGCACACTGCTAACCTCAGCTACTACACAGCACATTGCTAACCTCAGCTACTACACGGAGCACACTGCTAACCTCAGCTACTACACATAGCACATTGCTAACCTCAGCTACTACATATAGCACATTGCTAACCTCAGCTACTACACGGAGCACATTGCTAACCTCAGCTACTACACATAGCACACTGCTAACCTCAGCTACTACACTCAGCTACTACATATAGCACATTGCTAACCTCAGCTACTACACTCAGCTACTACACGGAGCACATTGCTAACCTCAGCTACTACACATAGCACATTGCTAACCTCAGCTACTACATATAGCACATTGCTAACCTCAGCTACTACACATAGCACACTGCTAACCTCAGCTACTACACATAGCACACTGCTAACCTCAGCTACTACACATAGCACACTGCTAACCTCAGCTACTACACATAGCACACTGCTAACCTCAGCTACTACACATAGCACATTGCTAACCTCAGCTACTACACATAGCACACTGCTAACCTCAGTTACTACACATAGCACACTGCTAACCTCAGCTACTACACATAGCACACTGCTAACCTCAGCTACTACACATAGCACACTGCTAACCTCAGCTACTACATATAGCACACTGCTAACCTCAGCTACTACACATAGCACATTGCTAACCTCAACTACTACACTCAGCTACTACACGGAGCACATTGCTAACCTCAGCTACTACACATAGCACACTGCTAATCTCAGCTACTACACGGAGGACATTGCTAACCTCAGCTACTACACAGACATTGCTAACCTCAGCTACTACACAGACATTGCTAACCTCAGCTACTACACGGAGCACACTACTAACCTCAGTTACTACACTCAGCTACTACACGGAGCACATTGCTAACCTCAGCTACTACACTCAGCTACTACACATAGCACATTGCTAACCTCAGCTACTACACTCAGCTACTACACGGAGCACATTGCTAACCTCAGCTACTACACTCAGCTACTACACATAGCACATTGCTAACCTCAGCTACTACACTCAGCTACTACACGGAGCACATTGCTAACCTCAGCTACTACACTCAGCTACTACACATAGCACACTGCTAACCTCAGCTACTACACTCAGCTACTACACATAGCACATTGCTAACCTCAGCTACTACACTCAGCTACTACACATAGCACACTGTTAACCTCAGCTACTACACGGAGCACACTGCTAACCTCAGCTACTACACAGACATTGCTAACCTCAGCTACTACACGGAGCACATTGCTAACCTCATCTACTACACGGAGCACACTGCTAACCTCAGCTACTACACTCAGCTACTACACATAGCACATTGCTAACCTCAGCTACTACACGGAGCACACTGCTAACCTCAGCTACTACACGGAGCACATTGCTAACCTCAGCTACTACACGGAGCACATTGCTAACCTCAACTACTACACGGAGAACATTGCTAACCTCAGCTACTACACTCAGCTACTACACAGACATTGCTAACCTCAGCTACTACACGGAGCACACTGCTAACCTCAACTACTACACAGAGCACACTGCTAACCTCAGCTATTACACGGAGCACACTGCTAACCTCAACTACTACACAGAGCACACTGCTAACCTCAGCTATTACACGGAGCACATTGCTAACCTCAGCTACTACACTCAGCTACTACACGGAGCACACTGCTAACCTCAGCTACTACACGGAGCACATTGCTAACCTCAGCTACTACACGGAGCACATTGCTAACCTCAGCTACTACATATAGCACATTGCTAACCTCAGCTACTACACTCAGCTACTACACATAGCACACTGCTAACCTCAGCTACTACACAGCACATTGCTAACCTCAACTACTACACGGAGCACTTTGCTAACCTCAGCTACTACTATTCCCACATAAAACATCAAATTTCAATTGTACCCCTTCTTATTATAATGCCTAGGGTTATGCTGTGAACAAACCTGAAACCTAAATCAATTTCAAAAATTGCCCTCTGTGGTTTTCGATAAAATTGAAGATTCACTCTTTATAAAAAATTCTTGTGAAATAGTTTCACCTCATTTGTGGCCCTGCCCTGACCCTGAACAAATTTGAACTTTCTCTAAGTGAGGATTTTCGTTGATTTGACATATTCTACCACTGTGGTTCCTGAGAATATTTTTTTTAAGAATGTTCCTATATATAATCCTATACATTGTTCCCCTTTGGTGCCCCTCCTTAGCCTCGGATGCCACGGCTTGAACAAACTCCAATCTTCATTATATGGAATCTTTTACACATTACAAGTTCTGCCTTCAATGCCTCAGTAGTTCTTGAGAAGATTTTTAAGCACCCCATCTTACTTTCACTCACTGATCTCCCAATGGATAAAATTGATCATATTTTGCTCAAGAAAATGAAAATGTGAAAAGTTACCGATGACAGACTATATGGGCAAAGTTTAATCAGACAAAGCTCAATTGAGATAAAAATTGTCATCATATCAATGTTACTATGGTTACAGTTGTTTAAGTAAGGGAATACAATGACAAAATATTGAAATGCTTTTTAATGTGTGAAGTATGTGCACTGATCCATTTTCATTCCACAAATCTAATTCTATTTCACCAACACAAGAAAAAAATCAAATATCTGTATTTGCATAATACAAAGTGCAATATAAAATTCAATACTAAAGTTCCCTATTCTTACATCATTGACACGAGACAGAATTTCATTTCAAACACTAATTCAAAACAACAGCACATATCACTATGGTAACTGCTTAAAGGACATGGTGCAATTTTGGTCATAGTTGGCCTTGAAAGCAAACATTACTGGTTTTTTATTTATTTTTCACTTTAAAATGTTTGTTCCCTTTCGGGAAATCTTTATCATCTGAAGTGTTCAAAATAATCTTCATAACTGTATATTATTAAATCATGGAATCAATTTAATTTTTGGAATTTACATACCGTCAGAAAAAACAACTAACTATAATAACATTGATGTGACTAATTCAGCATGGTATATAATTTGATTTTATTATTGTTAGTTGTGATTAAAGACTCTGAGGTATTCAATGTATAATGACCATATTTCATATCTAATAAATGGATGGTGGAATTTTTGTAATCATGGTATCATTTTGAAGGGTTCATCGAATAAAAATAATCCACCATAGGAATTTTCAAAATTTTGTTTACTGCTTGATTTATTTCACCTAGAATTTAACATTGAAGTATATGGGAAAAGCATGTTTTATTACAATATTTTAAAAAGAAATTATATTTTCATACCAATCTCTTGGTAGAAAGTTACATACACTTTCTCTTAATGAAAATATGAAATAAAATTAATCATTGACCACACACATTTTTAGAAAATTAGATTTTTCTTATTTTTACAAAGGGCAGACAACTCTTCCAAAAAGTCTTAAGTGCAAAAAGGTCAGTGCAAAAAGGTCAGCTTCTAATCATTTACCAGTCATGTGAATTTCATCTGCTTCACTTTCATCATTATTTAACAATAAACATTTATGTTGATCTAAATCCTTCAAAATTGTTCATTATCCTTTCATTATACATGGAATACCTTAAATAACATTACTGTTTTGACATCTTGTTATACATGATGTCATGCATTCAATACACATTCTTACGAGGTAGACAATTATTTTTTCACCATCAAGATCAGTTCATTAATGAAAATATGCTATTTTTAAAATATGAAAGTGGATGTGTCTAAGCAAAAACAAATGCCCCTGCCTAAGGGCCATAACTCTGCCAAAAGCCATCCACCCAGATTTATATATATGCATATTCTCATGATTTAAACAATAAAAATGCTTTCTTTGTTGTTTCATTGGGTGATGAAGCATTAGTGGGGAATGCTATTTTTTCTGCAATGATTGTAAGTTACCTTCATCACCTGATTAAACAACAAAGAAAGACATTTTATTTTTCATATTTTAATGTATTTTTCAAAAATATAAACTCGACTTAAGTACTGAAATATCATATCATCGACCCATTTGTTACTATTTACGTAAATGGAACAGCCAATACACCTTTTCATCTTGACGACACTCCATACTTGGTAATGAATATGTGGTACTAAAACAATGGATCAAACTAGTTTGCAACAAACACATTAATTGTCTATGATGAAACCAATGTCAATTTCTAAAGAAACTAAATGTTTTACCACGTACATTTTCCATAGTTTTTTTGCCCAAAAAATTCTATTATTTGACTTTTAAATAAAATGTCAAGTTCAAAGATCATCAAAATTGGCATGTAATACATTGTTTTATCATGGTATATCCACATACCAAATATCAAAGGCCTATGTCAAAAAACTAAAGTTATGGTACTGACAAAACAAGAGGCCCATGGGCCTAGAATCGCTCTTCTGATACATTGTAGAACAGGCAAATATTCTCACTAACCAAGATTCATCAATTAACAAAGTTTGATGATGTTAAGTCAAATAGTACCTGAAAATTTAAATGTAACTGTCCAAACATAGGTCACGGTGACCTACTTTTGGTTGACACACTGAAGACTCAAGATGCATCAACTGACAAGTCAAATAGTATTCAAATATAGCCATCAAATTCCAAAAGAAGGCCACAGTGACCTACTTTTTGGTTGACACACTCCAAAGACTCAAGATGCATCAACTGACAAAGTTTGATAATTGAAGTCAAATAGTATCTGAAATATTCAGATATAAACATCAAATTCCAAAAGTAGGTCACAGTGACCTACTTTTTGGTCGACACACTCTGAAGACTCCAGACCCATCAACTGACAAAGTTTGATGATTGTAAGTCAAATAGTATCTGAAATATTCAAATATAGCCGTTAAAATCCAAAAATAGGTCACGGTGACCTACTTTTTAGTCAACACACTCTGAAGACTCAACATGCATCAACTGACAAAGTTTGATAATTGAAGTCAAATAGTATCCGAAATATTAAAATATAGCCGTCAAATTCCAAAAGTAGGTCATGGTGACCTACTTTTTAGTCAACAAACTATGAAGACTCAAGATGCATCAACTGACAAAGTTTGATGATCCTAGCTTTCATAGTGTCCAAAATATGCATCTAAAATTGAAAATGTGAAGTTTGAATCTCTGCAAAATTCAAAAAGTAGGTCACTGTGACCTACTTTTTTTAAAAAAAATAATATGTTTTGAGGCCTCTAGACGCATCAACTTACAAGGTTCAATGATTCTAAATCTCTCGGTATCTGAAATAACAACCTAAAATGTATTCATAAATGATTAGCCATAAAATTCAGAAAGTAG
Organism: Ostrea edulis; assembly: GCF_947568905.1. Lineage (NCBI taxonomy): Eukaryota > Metazoa > Mollusca > Bivalvia > Ostreida > Ostreidae > Ostrea > Ostrea edulis. The sequence goes on from NC_079164.1 coordinate 101,973,696, forward strand.
GTCATGGTGACATACTTTTCACATGACGCACTTCAAGGTCCCATGATCCATCAACTGACAACTTTTGATGATCATAGGCTCAAAAGTGTCCAAGATATGCATCAAAATCCATTTAATAATAATTACCTGCGAAATTCAAAACGTAGGTCACCATGACCTACTTTTGAGACAACATGATATTAGGTCCTAAGATGCATCAACTGACAAAATTTGATGATCCTAGTCCTTATCCTAAGCAAAATATCAAAGTTTTTTAACAAACAAAATTTAAGGTCAACTTTGAAGTGACCTTGAGACCACACCCTTTGCCCCAGGATAATGCCTTGAACAATTTATTTATCTACAACTTATGCTCATCCTTATGCATAAGTTTGGTGATAATTTGCCCAGTGGTTCTTGAGAAGAAGATTTTTTAGCAACCACTACTTTTGTTTGCATTTTCCTAATTATCTTCCTTTGTTAAAAGGTCACAACCCTAGTTTTAGTACAAATCAAAGCCCTTGGGCCAAGGATACCCTGTGACAAATTTGACAAAAATTGGCCAAGGGGTTCTTGAGATATAACCCTTTTCCCAAAAAGTTGACGCACACCGCACGCCAGACATATGGCCATATGATTAGCTCTTTGAGCCTTCAGCTCAGAAGAGCTAAAAAGCCTCAAAAATTCTATTGATTGACCTTTATGTAAAAGGTCAGTGTCAAAGGTCACCAAAATGGTACGCAACACATATATATCATTACTACAGTAACTTGATCTGAAGAGTTGGATCACGTGAAGTTGACAGGCACAGATTATCAGATCACACAAGACACAGAGTCAAGTTGGATCTGATGATCTATGCCATTCAACAAGACATAATCCAACTCTTCGGATCAAATTACTGTAGTAATGATGAATTTATTATATACTCCCTTATGCATTTCATTTATAAGATGCTAAATGTAATCCAAATTATCAAAAACAGACATGCAGTTTTGTTTGTGACATGGTTGATATTTCCCACACAAAAAAAGTTGCTTTGATACATTGTAACGTCATCAGTTTCAGAGGATACTGATACAGAATAAGAAAACCAGTGTGGTGATCCAAAAATTCGGATCAAACTCTGAAATTAACAATATCAAAAAACGATACATTGATGGGTACATAATAAACTGTTTTATCATGGTATACCCACATACCAAATATCAAAGGCCTATGTCAAAAGACAAAAAAGTTATGGCCCGGACAAACTTTTATGAGAAACGGAAGAATTCACACTTCTGGGCAGGGGAGACATGATATAAGGGAAAAGATTCTGTGAATGTAAATACATATCTATATCCCAAATTTTAATTCAAATCATCCACGTATGACTGATTTAATGAGTGGAAACTGTGATATATTTGAAATTTTTCGAAGTCCATGGGCCTAAACTCTGCCAAAAACTATTTAATTGAAACCACATACCAACTTGACCTGCATATTTTCAGGTTGTTTCTCTATCCCAAATTTCAATTCAAAGAATCCACGATGAGAGGAAATTGTGATTTCTTTGAAAATTTTCAAAGTCTAAGGGACAAAACTCTGCCAAAACAATTTTGAACTGAACCAATTGCTGTTCATATTTTTTTTTAAACAAAAGGTCCATGGGCCACATCGCTCACCTGAGTCACCTTGGCCCATATATATATATATTCGCATGTGAAACTTAGATTCCTATTGTGGCTCCAACCTACCCCCGGGGGCCACAATGTTTACAAAAATGAATCTGCACTATGTTAAGAAGCTTTCATGTAAATGTAAACTTTTCTGGCCCAGTAGTTCTAGAGAAGATTATTAAAGATTTTCCCTATATATTTTTATGCAAAACTTTGATCCCCTATTGTGGCCCCAACCTAATCCTGGGGGCCATAGTTTTAACAAACTTGAACCTTGAACTGAACCAATTCCTGTTCATTTTTTTTTAAACAAAAGGTCAATGGGCCACATTGCTCACCTGAGTCACCTTGGCCCATATTTAAAGATTTTCCCTATATATATTCGCATGTGAAACTTAACATTCCTATTGTGGCCCCAACCTACCCCCGAGGGCCATATCATCATCAGGGCCATATTATCATCGGCATTTTGATTAACGTGCAGGATTAGGTGCATCTTCCACAGCAGTGGGCACCCTTCCAGGTAACTGGCTTGCTGCACGCATGGCAGACCTAACATTTGACTTCCAGGCATCTCTGTCCAATGGGTCAACATCACGAAGTCCTCACTCACGCTGGTCTTTTTCTAACTGTGCTTTCCAGGTCATCTTTGGTCTCCCTGGTTGTCGTCCTCCCTCTTTTTTCATATTGAAGACATTATTGATTGTGCCACTGGATCTAGCAACGTGCCCAAACCAGCGTAGCCTCTTCTCCCGCAGGATAGCGTCAAGGTCATCGATCCCAAGTCGTGCCAGTAGCTCGCTTGATCTGACACTAGCCATGTCTTCTGGCTTTACCCTGCAAATCTGTCTGACCATGGCTCTGTCATTTCGTCGTAGGCGAAGGAGGTCTGGTTTTGGCAAGGGCCACGTCTCACTTGCATACAGCATCACGCTATGCACATATGTACTGTACAACCTGCCACAGGTCTTATAGGAAAGATGACGGGAAGAGAGGACAGGCAGTAGTTCCCAGGCCGTCTTCACACGAGTGATCGTTGAGAGCACACATCCTCCAGCTGCAGACAGCATGTCACCTAAGTAGCAGAAGGAAGCTACTACCTCTAGCTTGTCTGTTCCAACTTGAAATTCCCTCCGTGGTCTCCCATCTATTGGACGAGCAGTTCCTAGGCATCTAGCGCAGCGGTAATTGGGATCCTCTATCAAGTGTTTAAGGCCACTGCACATCTTATGCACCCAGTGCTTACATCCCTTCCAATGTTTACAAACATGAGTCTGAACTATGTCAGAAACCTTTCATGTAAATGTAAACTTTTCTGGCCCAGTAGTTCTTGAGAAGATTGTTAATGATTTTCCCTATATATTTTTATGCAAAACTTTGATCCCCTATTGTGGTCCCAACCTACCACTAGGGGCCATGATTTTGACAAGTTTGAATCTGCACTATGACAGGAAGCTTTCAGGTAAATGTAAACTTTTATAGCCCAGTGGTTCTTGAGAAGACGATTTTAAAAGATTTTCCATATATATTCACATTTAAAACTTTGATCCCCTATTGTGGCCCAAACCTTCCCCCTGGAGTCATGCTTTTAACAACCTGAATCTGCACTATATCAGGAAGCTTTCATTTATATTTAAGTTCTTTTGGTCGAGTGGTTCTTGAGAAAAATTTTAAATGACCCCACCCATTTTTGCATTTTTGTGATTATCTCCCCTTTGAAGGGGTATGGCCCTTCATTTGAACAAACTTGAATCCCCATCACCTATTGATGATTTGTTCCAAGTTTGATTGAAATTCGCCAAATGGTTCTGGAGAAGATTTTCTTATATATCAGCTTGTAAAACTTTGACCCCCTTATGTAAGCCCCACCCTACCCTCGGAGGCCATGATCTGAACAAATTTGAATTTACTCTAAATTATGAAGCTTTCACTTAAATCTCTACTCATACAACCTGGTGGTTCTAAATGAGAGGAAGATTTTTAAAGATTTTCCCTATATATTTGCATGTAAAATTTGATCCCCTTTTGTGGACCCATCCTACCCCTAGCCCAGGTCATGATTTTGACAAACTTGAATCTCCACTATGTCAGGAAGCTTTCATGTAAATCTCAGCTTTTCGAGCACAGTGGTTCTTGTTGAGAAGATTTTTCAATGTCCCCACCCTAATTTTGCACTTTTGTGATTATCTCCCCTTTGAAGGGAGCATGACCCGTCATTTGAACAAACTTGAATGCCCTTCACCCAAGGACAATTTGTTCCAAGTTTGATTGAAATTGACCCAGTGTTTCTGGAGAAGACGAAAATGTGAAAAGTTTAAAACAACAACGACAGTCACACAGACAAACAACGGACAAATTTTGATTTGAAAAGCTCACTTGAGCCTGAATCTGCTCCGGTGTGCTAATTATACAGAAATGCTTTATATTGGGGAGATGAAGAAATAGCTTTAGGAAAAAAATGGTAGAAATGTCGCGTATGATCTTAATTATTATGTAACTGAAAGATAAAGCCAAAAAAAATTTATATCTTGTATTTGTGCTTGTTTTTGTTATGAAATGATTCCCCATCCCTGACAAGTTCTCCTCTGGTTCAATATCCCCAGACAGGTGAAGGAACACACAGAGACAGACACAATCGTTATTTCAGTGTACAGTTTTATCTAATACCAAAATCAAACTGTAAAATTTAAATCAAATTATATCATTCACAAATTGTACTTGGTTGTTGTGACTTTTTTAAATTTCGTACCATACGCATGCCCTGGCATGGCAAGGATTATTTATTCAATGTGTGATATAATAAAATCAGGTGTAGCATGTCAAGGTATTACCTGACCCATTTACAATCTCACTGTCTCAATAAAAAATCATCACTCCCTTTCATTTGGAATCATGTAGCATATTTTCTTAAAATAAACATCGCTCCTTACAATTCCTGGCATTTGGTGAATACAGATTGAATTATATTTTCTTATGAAGAGATGAAATTTGAATTTGGAACAACTAATGAAATAAATATCTCTGAAATAAGTCAGCTATGCTTAATTTCTTAGATACAACAGAAAATATACCTAGTAACTGTAGTATAAAATATTACAATATTGTTAATATTTATGAAGCATGAATCTTAGGCATTCATTACATAAAATATCCACCCCTTAAATTTATTGATCCCCCCCCCCACACTTACCCTGCGGATTCCTGGGAAACTGCGAGACGCTGTTGGGACTGTCTACCGAAAGCGACATTGCTCCCAATGAGGGCAGGCTGTAGGACGGCCTTCCCGGGGGTAGGGGCTGAGGGGGTTGAGCCTGCTGCTGTCCGTACGACAGAAGCGTTGACACTGCAGTGGCTGCCTCCGTCATGCTGTCCCTGTTAGCAGACATTAACCAGTAGGTTAGCAACAGCTTAAAATTCTCAAACCATGGGTCCATCATACATGTAGGTCAAAAGAGACCAAACACAGACAGCCGGTGTAAAGTTTTTCCTTGAATTCCAACTTTTTATTTTCTGTCTGGATTCACATTCAATTTTGCACTTGGCTATTCTTTATACAGATTTTTCATCGTTTGACCATTATACAGTAAGCCATCATTTTACAGAGGGCATTCAAGTCCTTATGGAACCAAACTCGATTTGTCATTTGTCATATACAATCAATCGTCAGGTACTTTCAGTCACAAACTAGATCCCCATTTGAAAGATTCATTTGAGTTGTTTTTTCAATAAGTGCTGCTTTTTTTACACATTAATTTCTCTTGAGAGCACTAAGTTTTTTATTTAAAACAGCTATTACGTAACTTCAATGCATCAATCATCAGCAATTCTTGGCAAAGAAAATAAAATGAAATTGCCACATCCATTAAAAACTTGAAAATATATATCACACAGGATTTTGGATTGCTGGTATATTGATCACAAATGTAAATTTCCATACACTATTATGTAACACTGTAAAACCTGCATTTTAATTGATCACTCTCTTCAATTAATCCAGATTTAATTGCATCGATCGAAGAATCTGACAAAATTGTTTCACGTTTCTCTTGAAACACAGTGATGTAATATTATGCATGCCATTTCAAGCTTGGAGAAATATATTAAAAGTTTTCACATCTCGTCTTCATCAGGAAGAATAAATATCTGCTATCTGTAGTTAATGATACACAGATATCGCATTCTAAATCATGCACATTCCATCAATTTCATCTCCTGCACACATCTATTTTTATCAAAATCTACTGCATTCAAATATTGAGTTGAATTTTCTGATATCAATATCCTCCATCACTACTAGTTAAATTGTGTATTGCATAATACAAATTTGAAGCACATTCTTCTATTACTTCTTTTGACAGGCTGTCGACTAACACACAAACTTGCACAAATCAATTTTTTTTTCATAATCATGTGCAGTTTTCTGAATGCATTTTTCGATTAAGAGCCTAACACTGGAGATTAGCATGTTAACCAAGACACAGAAAAATGCTTCGTAGATTCAGACATCTCCATGGCTAAAAGAATCCTTCAAGTTTATGTAATCAAATGTTTGAATAAATCCCACATTTCACATGACAGCTCATTGTCACATGGTCTCTGGTAGAAATTCTCAGACTAAACAAAACCCCATGAACTTTCTATCACCACCCAAATCCAGCTCACTCTGTTTTGAAAATATACATCCTACACGCTTGAGTGATGCCGTTTTTTTTATAAAAATGTACATTTCAATTTAAATTTGTCCCCAGTGCCCGGTTAAATATTTGCCACCAGACTTTCTCTTGTTGTTGTATGGCCAGTGTATCTATAAAATGTCACTCAGTTTTACCTGTGTTTACCTGTACAGAGACAGACAGGTATCAAGGTGCATATACAAAAATATGGACCATTAGTCATACCAAACTGTTCCAAGGGCTGTATTCTGTGAACTTTAAAATTAAATCTGAATTGCTTTATACTTTTTTTATTGCTATTTTTGTTATTTTTTGTTTTTTCATTTGTTTTTTATTTTTGGTTCGTTTTTTTCTCATAAGTTAATTATGGAATCCAGGAAGCTATGTGTGTGTTACACAAATGTTCGTTAATTTCAAGGTTACACACACATGCACAGAAATCAATACTTTGTTATCAAATTAAAAATAAATATATTTTCTTTACAAAAAAATTAGATTTCCTGTGACTATTATTTTTGTCTCATCATAGACAGTTCACCATACACATTTCCTCACATGAACTTTTTGACAAGTAGCTCTTTTCTTTTGAGGGATTTCATTTCTAAGAAAGCAATGGCTGAAATTATACAATACAAATGAAATACATATATAATCTATATACACTTGATTCTAAACTCGAGCAAAATTTCACTGCCAAGTGTAAGAATTACATGTACATCCCAAACAGTGTGAAAATTGTGATTGTGGACAAACTATACCCATGTATATGAAATGGTCTGATTGTCCGGACAGCCCTGGACACTGTATATATGTAAGACAGACTGATTGTGGGGACAGCTCCGGACACTGTATATATGTGAGACAGACTGATTGTGAGGACAGCCCCGGACACTGTATATATGTGTCACAGACTGATTGTGAGGACAGCCCCGGACACTGTATATATGTGTCACAGACTGACTGTGGGGACAACCCCGGACACTGTATATATGTGTCACAGACTGATTGTGGGGACAGCTCCGGACACTGTATATATGTGTGACAGACTGACTGTGGGGACAGCCCTGGACACTGTATATATGTGTGACAGACTAATTGTGAGGACAGCCCCGGACACTGTATATATGTGTGACAGACTAATTGTGAGGACAGCCCCGGACACTGTATATATGTGTGACAGACTAATTGTGAGGACAGCCCCGGACACTGTATATATGTGTGACAGACTGACTGTGGGGACAGCCCCGGACACTGTATATATGTGTGACAGACTAATTGTGAGGACAGCCCCAGACACTGTATATATGTGTGACAGACTGACTGTGGGGACAGCCCCGGACACTGTATATATATGTGAGACAGACTGATTGTGGGGACAGCCCCGGACACTGTATATATGTGTCACAGACTAATTGTGAGGACTGCCCCAGACACTGTATATATGTGTCACAGACTGATTGTGGGGACAGCCCCGGACACTGTATATATGTGAGACAGACTGATTGTGAGGACAGCCCCGGACACTGTATATATGTGTGACAGACTGATTGTGGGGACATATACCTATGTAAAATACTAAATTGCATGATGCATGGAAAACAATGTGTGCATCACTTTGCACTACGGTGGAGAAAGAGATTGATGAAACCCCACTCCCTTTGGGAAGCCAATTCTTTTCAAAAAATTTCAGATCAAAATATTTGATATCTATAAAGCACTTTCTTTTACCAATTCAAAAATCTCTATAGAGTTATATTTCAAATATTTGGTTTCATTCAATAAACACACCTACTGGATTGTTGTTTTGTAGTGGGAAAAACTTTGACAAGTATTAGCCATACTTTTCCCTCTTCAGATCTTTGTTATGATAATGCTTTTTTTCTAGCGTCTTCAGTACATTATCTAGACAGTTGATATTGCCTTCCTCTACACAGGGTAGGTCATTCCAGCATAACGAATGGAGGCCGAGAGGAAATGAACACCCACCACAACAATATGAAGGCTCTGTCATTTCCTCATGAATGCAGCGACTGATAAAACGAAGACAAATATGTTCCAAGAAACAGGGTATAATAATCCCATTCCATCAAAAATATTACTCTGTTAACTTCATCAAAGACAAGAGGCCTGCAGCCAGGAAAGCTCACCTGATGCACTGACACATGCAATGACCAAAATATACATTCTGCAAAGATGGATTTTCTTTAGGCTTCATAGCAAATTAAGTGATTGCTACTTTAACTTTTAGGAACACTGCATAAAATGAGTAGATGAGATGTCATTAATGAAATATATCATAAGTAGCTGCCCATCACAATCAGGCAGGGGTGGCACAGATAATTTTTGAACCCTCAAAGACAATTTAGGTTCACATAAACTCTTATTCAACCAAGTGAATTTCCAAAACATAAAAACTGATGATTTTCACTTTTTGGCATACCAGATATTTAGAAAATTCATCTAAATAATCTTTGATTATGATGTAATTTTCATAGCAGTTCGTACATTATGGCAGACTACGAAATATATCATTAAAGTTATTTAGTCCAAATTATCTTTATTACAGCCCAAATCAAAATAAATTGTATAAAACACACAACCTGTGGTCTTATCATTAGATGAGTTGGAT